>NW_027555625.1:210051293-210208793 GCF_003287225.1 Phascolarctos cinereus
AGTAGCCTTTCTGCTGAGTCTTAAATGAAGGCATATCATACATCTAATTACTTGGGACTCCGAAATTGAAAATGGATGGTGCAAAAATATCAATCTAATCTCTGATGTTAAAACATAAGGAATGAATGACATTCCCAAGCACTATGTTTATAAGTTTTGCCTTTGGTTGAGCCAAATACAGGATGCTGTGGTGCCAAAGGACATTTCAGTGGTCAAAGATGTAACATATACTCTATTTTGTATAGTAAATTATAATAGTATTGCTCACTTAGATCAAACATCTTCTCATGCATCTAATTAAGAGAACATCATTGTGGCAGTTTTGCTGATTGAAAGATGATCAAAATCTTGGTTCTGGATGGTGTTGTAATTAAGGGTAATTTTCTATTAGATTCTTGACATATAGATGTTGGGGGAGGTATGCATCAGGCTGCTGGTTCAAGCATTATGCATTTATTCACTGATAAAACATACACTGTGAGGTCTAGATGAGAAAGGAAAGCATTCAGATGCTTAAAGTCAGTATCCCATTAAGTGGAACATTCTTTATAATTAATTATTTTCCTAAATAATGATTTTCATATTATGTTACCTTGAGAAAAGATTAAATTACCAACATAAGAATAATCTAAACATCCTCTTAGTGAGGTTTTAAACACTGAACAATGCACTAGTTGTCTTCTTATGAAGCCTCTTTTTTCACTCTCTGCATGAGGACAAAATTTGTAGCTCCATTTTTCTAGAAGAGACAAAAAAATGTGTAGAGATCACTAAAGAAATGAGGGATAATAATAACTTGGTATAAAAAACAATACAATCATTAGACATTCTGTATTTTTATATATCATTTGCACTTCTAGAGTAGAATTTATTTCTTTTCACAAAAATAATAAAAAAATTTATAAAATCCTAAACAACAGAAATGTGCATCCTATTTTTATATCATAAGGGTAAAAAGATGATCCCAGAATTTTGATTTAGGAACTATGACTTGAAATACCAAATCATAGGATCCTCATGAGGCATGGAATATTTTTGATGATAGACAGAAAATCTGAGTTGGAAGGAGAAATATAGATAGAAAAAGGGAAAAAACTTAATGTAGAGGACAATGGGGTTTTATAGAATGAGATATAATTGTTTAGTATGTCATTGTTGTTCCATCATGTCTGACTCTCTGTGACCCAATTTTGTGGGTTTTCTTGGCAAAGATACTGGAGTGGTTTGTCATTTCCTTCTTTACCTAATTTTAACAGATAAGGAACTGAGGCAAACTGGGTTAAGTGACTTGTCCAGCATCACAAAACTAGTAAATATCCAAGGCTGAATTTCAACTCAAAATGATGAGTTCTTGATTCCAAGCCCGGTGCTCTCTCCACTATGCCACCTAGTACTCAATAATTAGAAAAATAACTATGAAATATGTCAGGGACAATGGGATAAAATAAAATTAGTTCAAAAATGTAATGAAATGAGAATGAAAAGATCATACATTTAGTGCCTGAGAAATTTTTAAGACTTGGTGTCATGAGAAATATGATAATAAAGTATCATTTCTTCAAAAGAAATATTAACTAGAAAGAAGGGAAGGTTTAATTGTATTGATGAAGACAATATTCACACTGATGAGATCATAGATTCATGTTAGCACTACATTTGACAATAAGCCAAAGGAAAAGCTATGAGGACTTAGTGAGTTATTGTATGATAGTAACACAGAGCTACTACAATGCAATGATGGAGATTTTGAATATCTTCAAGTTAAATGAAGTTCATTAAGTTAAAAAAATGTTGAATCTTTGATTTTTTTTTAAATTTGTAAACTCTTAGAATTCAGAGAAGATGCCAAAAATGAAATGCAACTTTGATTTTAATTGTTATCCAACACATGGAACTGGTAGGGAATGAAAGAATGAAAGAACTGTGTAAAAAAAGACTATATTACTTTGGAATTCATAATGGAAATGGAAGGGGACACTGAACACATGATATGTGGCCTAGACTTTGGGAAATATTTCTGAATATACAGAGAAAATGAAGGTATTGTCCCATAGCCAAAAACTGTGCAAGGGACTAAAACTGAATGCTAACCAATAACCTTCAAAAATTGATGTTTTGATAGAAAAGATACTTTCTATAATCTTCAAATTCTGCTTTAGCTATAATTAGGGCTTTATGTGCCTTATTTCTCCCAGAAGGTTGTGAGCCTTGCAGACAGAGAAAATACCTTGATAATGATTGCACTGTTATATAGCTCTATTTAGTTTAGGAAATCCTTTCCTCACAACAACCATGTGAAGCAATCCAAATACTAGAAACTCCACTTTAAAATGAGAAAAAAGTGGGTTTCATAAAGATTGAGTGACTTGCCTTAGGTATACCATTGTCAAATTTCAGAAGGAGAACTTAAAACCAGGCTATCTTCCTCCAAAACTAGGATCCTTTCCTCTATACCACACTTTCCTCTATTCCACAAAAGCCTCTAATAAACATTGATAGCATAAAATGTTTCTTACATGAAGATAGTACGCACCTTTTTGGATTAACTATGTCTCGTCACCTGTCTCATAGAAGGTAATCAACAAGAAGTGTAAGTGTATACACACACACACACACACATATGGACGCACACACACATACATACATATGTGTGGATATTTGTCCTCATGAAGGCTATAAAAGACATCTTCTGACTTGGTAGTATTTCTATATCATTTTTACCATAAATCAATGATTTAGCAAGCTTCTATTAATCACCTATTATGTGCCAAGCCCTGTGCTAGTTGGTAGGCATACAAAGAAAAAAAAATCCTTGCTGTCAACAAGCTTTCATTCCACCAAGGGAGACTACCTGTATACATGTATGTTGTCCCAAAAGGTTTATTGCAGCTTTAAGCTACTAAAGCTTAAAATTACATGAAAAGCTTAGGGACAGCCTGTGTATCTATAGAAAAAACAATATAAAATAAGTACAATCTATTTAATGGTGGATGTTCTACCAAACTTGGTGAGATGGGTGTTAAGGTATGGCATGCAATAGTCGGTGCTTGAGCTGAATCTTAAAAGAAGTGAGGGAATCTATGAAGTAAAGGTAAGAAGGGAGTTCATACTAGGCATTGAGATAATATATACAGAGGCATAAATATGGAAGATTTAGTGCTTTGTGTGAAAAACAAGATGATGATCAGTTTAACTAGATCATAGACAATAGGAAAAAATGAATATATGAGCTTAAAGGTAAATTGGGGCACATTATGAAGGGCTTAAGGTCAAATTGGAAGAAAACAGGTAAAGAAGATAAGGGAAAAAAGTTAAAGCTGAATGGAGCTTTTCTAACAAATTCCCCAGTGAAGATTTAAAAGGGTGATAAGATGAAGTGATGATAAATGAAACTGATGGGAAACATTGGCAAGATCCTGAATTAAGCTTAAGATTACACAAAAAGAGCAGTCAGAAGTGTGTAGGTGCTCTAATATTGTATGGTTTAGATCAGAGATTTCTAAAAGTGGCATGATACACAATAACTAGGGTCATACAAAGGGGTCACATTCTGTCAGAGTTTCAATGAAAGACAGCCAAGCTCCTAGAAGAGCAGCATCTCAGAGAAAAGGAAAGTCCCAGTTCCCTCAAGAAGAAGGAGCTGGTCACCCTGGAATTTCTGGAGATCTAATGACACCATAACATATAATAGTTTGTCAGGGTTTCTTAGGTGTCTAGTAAATATCAAAGTTAAATCCTAGTTGGTGACCATGAAAGGAGAGAGATGAATGTAGGAGAAAAGCCAACACCTGTTTTGGCCCATCAATTGCTTGAGACAAAAAACATGGATTATGCTAGAGGATAAAATCTACCTGGGTGGGGAAGCTGTGGCCTGGAGGCCACATCCTGTCCTCTAGATCCTTGGGTGTGGCCTTTTGACTGAGTCCAAGTTTTATAGAACAAATATTTTTATTAAAGGGAATTGTTCTGTGAAGTTTGATTCAGTCAAAGGGCTTCACTTGAGGACCTAGAGGGCCACATGTGGCCTCGAGGCCACAGGTTCCCCATTCCTGATAGACATTTCTAAAGCAGTGGAGAAAAGAAGTAAAAATGATAAAGAAACAGCAACTGCATTTAAAGATATGGTAAGAGCACGTATACTGTACTGTGAACAACTTATCAACCAAACAATAAATATTTATTAAGTTTGTATTATGTGCCAGGCACTGTGCTAAGCACTGGGGATACAAAAAAAAAAAAAAAGAAGACAGTGTCTGCTGTCAAGGAGCTTATGCTCTAATGGCAGAAACAACATGCAAATGTACACACACACACATATATATACACACACACACACAGACACACACACACATATGTATATACATATGTATGAAAAACTACATAGAGGAATAGAACCAAGAAGGGCCCATTTAGGAGGGTGGCAGTGGCAGAACGTCACTCTGCCAGACACAGGTTAATTGACTTGCCCAGAATAAATATCTTGGCTCTGATTTGAACTCAAGTTTTTCTTGCCATCTAGATGCCAAAAAAGAAAAAAAAATCAAGAAGGAAAAGCATTGAGAGTGTCAACTACTTTCTCTCTCTCTCTCTCTCTCTCTCTCTCTCTCTCTCTCTCTCTCTCTCTTTCTCTCTCTGTGTCTCACACACACACACACACACACACACACACACACACACACACACACACACACCCCATCCGTATTAGTAACTGTACAGTCACATTCAAAGTTCAGCATTATTTATTCTGAGTTCCTCAACTGTAGGTCCTTACTACACTCAGGAATCTTTCTACTTGTTTTAGTAACTTAACATAGTCCAAGAATTACTCAGGTATGTTTAGGAGATTTTGAGAAAAATTTCTAGTTGCTAAAGAATTGATAAATTATTTTGTCATTCTGTGACTGCTCTTTTACTGATAATATTAATTTTCTCTTGGGCCTAGAGACCCTTCAATTGTGTATCACCCCTCTGCACTCCATTCTACATCAAATCAGACTTAATGATTGGGTTGTCTAGTAGATAACTAACCAAAGGTCAAAGTACTTTTTGTGTCCATATTTAAACTACAGTTTCATACACCTTCAGGAAAAAGTTTCTAGTCAGCCAGAGGAAAACATTAGCTCAAAACAAAGGTATTTCTAAGAATGGCATGGTCTCAAAATGCTACCATATCTTATGTTGCCATCTCTGTGGCTCCTTGGGTTACTATGAGAACCTTTCAGATATTCAGATTTTACTTTCAGGGTCCTGAATACAAGTATCTGTGTACAATTCATCTTTTCTCTGGGTCTTTAAGTGCGGGATCCATTTGTTTCTGGATTGATCTTCCATTAAAGGCTTAGTCTAAGTATGTGCAGACCAAGTGCTCAGAAATTGGCTATGCATTAAACAAGTATCCTTAGTGTGTTGTCAGTGGGCTAATTGTTACTCAGGACAGAACAAATAAGGAGATCTCTCCAGTGCCTAAACACAATCTTGAAGGTGATATCTAGTGGATGTCTATGTCATTCATAGGAACAACTTTGATATAAAAAGAAAACTAACCTAAAACAAAAAGCCCTACAATATTCTAACCTATGAAGCCAAGGTTAACAAGGAATTAACATTGATCAGACTTCATCTGGTGCTCACCTGCACATCAAAGTTAGAAAGGACCTAAGGAACCTCTTTATGTAAATTGTCACTTTATATAAAGGGAAAGCCTCAGTTCCAGAGAATGTATGTGACCTTCAGGACCACACAGCTAGTTAGTGACCAGAGTTAAAGTCAGAACCAAAGCATTTTATTTTGTTTATTTCAGAAAGCAGAACTAGAAATATTAACTGGAGTTGCAAGGAACATGATTTTTATTTGAGCCTAAGTGCGATCTCTTCAGTTAGATATTTTCATCAGTGGCTTAGGTTCCCTCTATAAACAGTAAATCTCTGATCTACTTTGGTGGAAATATTCAGTTACATTCTAGATGTCTTCATTTCTCACTTCAGACAGCTGTGGTATGTCTTAGTAACATCATCCTGGAAGATCATACCCAAAATTCACACCTTGGATTTACTCTTCACCTCTGAGGCCTTTCCCTCTGAATGAATGTCTCTTCCCAGAGTTTCCATTGAAGGAACATTTCCAATCCATCTAAGTTTTCATTTTTCAAAATGCTGTTTCATTTTTCTTTTATGTATCATCTTTCCCTATTAGAATGTTAGCTCCTTGAGGGCAGGGATTATCTTTTTTTTTTTCTTGTACTGTATTTTTATTCCCAATACATAACACAGTGTCTAGCACATAGCAAGTGCTTAATAAATTAATAATAAATTTTAATTTTTTGAGATGACTATGAATCAATACTGTCACAGATGATGTCTATATAATATAGCAATACTACATTTACTGAATTAAAATCACATCTAATAATTAGAATTGATGGTTATGATTAACTGTTGTAATAGTTCTATTTCTGATGAGAAAAGAACACTTAGAAGTTGAAAATGTATTGTTCTGTCCAGGATCTTACATAGGGTGCTATGTACCATCGACCAAATAACCAAAACCTAGTCTGTGCTTCAGTGGCAATTTAACATGAACAGTAGGCAACAATCATTCCAGTGAGTACTCAACTTATAGACAAATATGCATAAAGCCATAATAAGAACATGACATTTGAGAAACTACACATAGTTTGATTCAGTTTAAAGGCAAATGTAGTTAACATTCACATGATCATTCATGGATTATTTCTATACTCCATATAAGCAAAATAAGAGCTATTATGGAAACTCAGCCTTCAAAAGGGTACATGAGTAATGGCAGAAATGTACCATTATGAGTAAATATAACTGTAGTGACAGATACCTATATACATATATACATACATACATATATACATATACATATATGTATGCATGTGTGTATATATACATACATTCAGTATAAAAAGAAGCCTGTGAAGGAGACATTTTATGTGTTTGTGAAAAAAGTAGAATACTTGTACATATTTAAAGAAAGCATAGAATAAAGAAAACATAGCTTAACATTATAGTAATGAACTCACAGAAATTACAAGCAAGGGATTTTTATCTTTTCACTCAGTCTCAGTATTTAATTTGGAAAAATCTCCATACATGACCAAGAGAATTTGTTAATCTCTTGCAAATATGCAAGGTTAATCATAACCTAAGTTTTTTTTTTCACATTAGAGGTATTACATTTAAACTAAATTATTTTTTCATGACAAAAAAAATCCAGTTGCAATGACTCATGTTGGCATAAGGGTGACCCCCAAGTCTGTGATGGCTCAGTATAAGGTAGGATAGGTCCAAGTGAGAACAGAATCAACCAAGTTATATAGAGTTAACCACAAAATGATCATTTTTAGCTATAGTGACCTATGAAAGAATAAAAACATAAAATGACCTTTAATTCTTTGTGACCACCATCTCAGTATAGATAAATATATAACCACAAATATAATCATGCTTCTATGTGAAAATCTGTTTCCATGGCTAATATAAATAATCTCTATGAAGAAATTAAAATTTTCCAAGTATTAGTATCTGCTTTAATGCTTAGTGACATACATAAGATGCATAGATAAGGGAGGATGAAAATACATTGGAGATATAGATTGAGATTAAGAAATCAACGAGTCCAAAGACTTAAAGATTACTAAGAATGCACTCTCCTTCCAATTTTGATAAAGCAAGATTAATTCTTCTACGGTAAGAATGGAAGTGATAAATTAGGGGGAAAATCTTTTTATCAGATTTCTCAGATAAGGATTTATTATTCATGTTATATAGACATCTATCAGAAGTATATTAGACTAGAAGCCATTAACCAATAAATAGGTGGCAAAATGCTATGAACAAAGTCTTTTTTGTTAAAAGAAAAAATTTGTAAATTATTAACAACTGTTAGAAAGAACTAACCCAGAAGTTTTACTTCACACTCAACAAAATGGCATGATTTCAAAGGATGGTAATGATTAATGTTTGAAAGGCTGAAAAAAGATAATCACACACTAATGCATTGATAGTGGAGATGGGAATTCTACAACTTTTTGGAAAGCAATTTGGAATTATAGAAATAAAGTAGATAAAGTTCACTTTTTTGTCAGATATTTATCTGTGCATTATGCAACCCAAGGAGATCATTAACAAATAAAAAAGTCACCAAAATATTTGCAGCCTCACTTAAAAAAAAGTTAAGGATTGCAGACAAAATACATGCCAATAGTTTGCAGAATGACTCAACAAGTTGTAGAACATTAGTATTGTGAGAAATTACTATGTACTTAGAAATAATGAACAATAGGAATATAGAAGATCATAGAAAGGTAAAGTTACCTGAACCCAAAAAGTGGTGATAATAATGTAAATGGAGATAACAAAAACAAA
This sequence comes from Phascolarctos cinereus, assembly GCF_003287225.1. NCBI lineage: Eukaryota > Metazoa > Chordata > Mammalia > Diprotodontia > Phascolarctidae > Phascolarctos > Phascolarctos cinereus. Next base: position 210,059,684 of record NW_027555625.1, read on the forward strand.
ATATTCAAAATGAACTTTACAAATTTTAATGAAAAAAATTGGCTTCAAAGAGAAAATATGAGAATACAAATCTAGGTTCTCCTTTGCATAAGTGAGAGGTCAAAATATAAAGGACATTTTATATAATGTCAGATGATTTTGAACTATTGAGCAACTGTTTTATGAATTCTCCTCCCTTTCTTTAAAATATATATATTCTTTATCAGTGATGGCTCTCTGAGACTGAGGAGGAGAAGGGATATTTCATGAAATTTCCATTAAACCAATTTTGGAAAAAAAATTAGTCTGTGACTGAATAATAATTTAAACCTAATCTGAGGCTTCATATCTCTTGCTAAACAGCTTCTTTTTTTCCTACACTGTCTTTTGAGAAACCACGACAACCCTTATATAACAAAGTCCACAGAGACGGTCTCTGGTGGGGAATTTAATTCATAAGAGACAGGAAATAGTGAACATTTATAACAAAAATAGTAGAAAACAATATGAATAATTAAATATGAGAGAAAAGTAATAAAATAAATAAGGAAATGTGTGAATGTGTTTAACTTATTTTAATTGCTGTAGTTTGAGGTAAAGGAATTTTATTAGAGGAAGTGATGAAAAGATTTAGAGATCTGTAGGATTTTTGAAGGTGCTTTTTATTAATTTTTAAAATTTCACTTCAGTATTTTTTTGTTCTGACTTTGATTCAGATTTTCACTTATATGAATCTTAACTAAAAGGCACAACTAGGAGTTTTAGAAAAAAGCATTTAAAATGAGAGAGAGAGAGAGAGAGAGAGAGAGAGAGAGAGAGAGAGAGAGAGAGAGAATTTCCTTGAAAAGGTGAACAAAAACTGAAAAGATAAATTTAGCAACATAAAGAGGAGGTATGTGCAGTAACTGTTCTGTGAGTTGTGAAAGATAGAAATGTGGATTCACAGGTGGCAAGCAATTTCCCTAAGAAGGAAAAAAATAGTTTTTGGTAGAGAAAGGGCAGTTCCTATACCGACCATCAAATTAGTTCCTGTCTAAGGTCAATGGGAGAGGGAAGAGTCTTATTCAAGTGGCTGTTAAAATTTGCATGGTGTTCATAGTTTTAGATTTTATAAAATGTAACCAGTGTCTATGTTTTGCCTAAAATATTGAGCATTTCAAGACTATTATGATTTATAAACACAAATTAAATTGGATCATTGAATTTTAGAGGTAGAATGGACTTAGAGTTCAAATGGTATAACCTTTTCATTTTTAAAAATTAATTTATCTATTTTAGTTTTCAACATTCACTTTCACAAGATTTTGAGTTCCAAATTTTTTCCCCATTTCACCCCTCCCTCACCCCAAGATGGCATGCATTCTGAATACCCCTTCCCTTAATCTGCTCTTCCTTTTATCACCTTCCCTTTCTATTTTCCTGTAGGGCAGGATAGATTTTTATACCCCATTGCCTACATATCTTATTTCCCAGTTCCATACAAAAACAATTTTAACATTTATTTTTAAAGCTTTCATTTCCAAGTTTTCCCCCCTCTACCCTCCCCCTACCCTCATTGAGATGGTAAGCAGCTTGATACAGGTTAATCATGTGTAGTCATTCAAAACACTTCCATAGTAGTAAGGTTGTGAAGAACTAACTGTATTTCCCTTCATCCTATAACACCCTCCCATTTATTCTATTCTCTCTTTTAACCCTGTCTCTCCTCAGAAGTGTTTGCTTCTGATTACCCCTCCCCCAATCTTCTATCCCCTCTATCATCCCCCCATTCTCTTATCCCCTTACGCCTTATTTTCCTGTAGAGTAAAATAGCTTTCCACATCCAACTGAGTGTGTATGTTATTCCCTCCTTAAGCCAAACCTTATGAGAATAAGATTCACTAATTCCCTCTCACCTTCCCACTTCCGTTGCACTGTACAAATTTTTTCTTGTCTGTTTTATCTGAGATAATTTATCCCACCCTACTTCTCCCTTTGTCCTTCTCCCAGAATAATCCTCTCTCACTCCTTAATTTAATTTTTCAGATATCACCTCTTCATCTTCAACTCACCCTGTGCCCTCTATCTATCTTTGTATCTATTTATCTATCTATACATAGAATTTTTTCCCCTCCAACTACCTTAACACTAACAAAGGTCTCATAAGTTACAAATATCATCTTTCCATATAGAAATGTAAACAGTTGTATGTTAATAAATCCTTTAAGATTTCTCTTTCCTGTTTACCTTTTCTTGAGTCTTATATTTGAAAGTCAAATTTTCTATTCAGCTCTGGTCGTTTCATCAAGAATGCTTGAAAGTCTGCTATTTCTCTGAAAATCCATTTTTTTCCCCTGAAGGATTATACTCAGTTTTGCCAGGTAAGTGATACTTGATTGTAACCCTATCTCCTTTGCCCTCTGGAATATCATTAATGTAGAAGCTGCTAAATCTTGTGCTATCCTGATTTTGTTTCCACAATACTTGAAATGTTTCTTTCTGGCTGCTTGCAATAATTTCTTCTAGACCTGGGAACTCTGGAATTTGGCTATAATATTCCTAGGAGTTTTCCTTTGGGGATCTCTTTAAGGAGGTGATCAGAGGATTCTTTCAATTTCTGTTTTACCCTCTGGTTCTAAAATATCAGGGCAGTTTCACTTCATAATTTCTTGAAAGATGATTTCTAAGCTCTCTTTTTGATCATGACTTTCAGATAGTCCAACACTTTTTCAATTCTCTCTCTTGGATCTATTTTCCAGGTCAGTTGTTTTTCCAATGAGATATTTCACATTGGCTTCTACATTTTCATTCTTTTGGTTTTGTTTTATAATTTCTTGATTTCTTATGAAGTCATTAGTTTCGATTTGCTTCATTCTAATTTTTAAGGAAGTATTTTCTTCAGTGAGCTTTTGGACTTCATTTTCATTTGACCACTTGATCTCCCTTTCTTCTGTGGGCCAAGAGCTCAGGAAGCAGCCACCACCCTCGGGCTATGCTGAGCCTGGGACCGGACCAAGCTCCTCTCTCATCACAATCCTACAGACCTTTCCTATTGACCTTCTAAGCTGTCTTTGGTGTTTGTGGGTTGAGAAGTCTGGAAACCATCACAGATGCTCTTGATTCAGTCCCCTGAGGCCTGTTTCAGGTTTGCTGAGGCCCGGTCTTTGTCTGCACACCCATGCTGAACTGTGCTCCTCCCCCAGCCTAGCACAATGGACCTTTCCAATCAACCATCTATGTTGTTTTGGGCTGGAAATTCATTTCCCTCTGTCTTTTTGTGGATTCTGATGCTGTAGAATTTGTTTAGAGCCACTTTTACAAGTATTTGGAGGGGTTTGGGGGAAAGCTCAAACAAGTCACTGCTTTTATTGAGCCATCTTGGCTCTACCCCCTCAACTCTTTCATTTTTAAAGATGAATACAGACACCCAAAAAGTTGAAGAAATTTTCCCAAAATAACATAGTAAGTGACAAAATGATTTCTAGATCTTACCTCCTCCAACTTATGGAACAGTTCAGAGATCTTCTACAATGTATGTCATGGCTGCAACAAAATGCAAAATTAAAAAATTGGTTATTTTTTTCAAACAAGAAAGTAGTAAGGATTTATTATATAGGTATGCTACACTTAAGCCACAAAGAAAACAATCAATCCAGAATGACAACAGTCCAGTGGCACAAAGTCAAGAGGCAGGTAGGTGGAATTTGCATTATATGATGGCATGTCCTTTTCTCAGGGAGGTTGTCAGATGGTGGTAAGAGTCCTTATCAGATGGTAGAGATAGTAGAGTTCTTCGTAGGGTGGTGTGATGTCTCCCAAAGGTTTCTGCCTTCCTGAGAATGTCACCAAGGGTCATTCCACTCTCTTCCCCTCAGTCCCAATATCCCCTCCTATTTGTGACTCCTTTCTCTTTGAACTTTTATATTTTGGGCTGGTGAAGTAGCAAATGTACATAGTTGAAAATATGGAAAGAAAAATCTGTTAAAGTGACCAAAAATAGTTCAGTTTGCCTAGGTAATAATATACAGAGGAAATCAAATAAATAAATAACTCCTATAAAGGTGTCTCAGTGCCAGAGTGAAAGGACCAGACTATTAATCAAAGGAGTATTAGTAATTACTCAAGAGAAATAAGGAACAACTTAAGATTTTTGAGTAGAAGGGTGTTATGATATGGTATAAACTTATGGGAGGTTAACCCTGAGAAGGACATAAATGATTAATTCAAGGATGGAAATAATCATGAGAAATAATTGGTTCACATGGATGAGTAGCATGAAGAAATACAATAAGGTCATCCCTCCTCTCCCCAAACCTTCCCCCAAAAAGAAATTCCTCCAAGTGGATTTAGAAAGAACATTGAACTAAAACTGATGGATAACTCAAAGAAAAAGTCATAGTTAGACAGTATTTTAAAAATATTTATAAAGAAAGATTCCTCCATTCCGTCCTTTGTAAGGGTTTTAGAATAAAAGAGAATTGTATTTTTTTCAAAAGACTTTTCTGCATCTATTGAGTTGATAATGTAGTTTTAGATGTTGAGGTTTTTGATAAAATTAAGTTGTTTTCCTAAACCTGAACCATACTTGCACCCCATATAAATCCTACTAGGTGAGTGATTATTGGATAATTCACTATAATGTATTAGAATTTGGTTTAAAATTTTTATTGAAAAGTTGCTTAGGATTTTGACCTATAGCTTTCCTTTGCTTTTTTTAAAACTAGTTTTTCCAACCCCTCAGTTTTATTCCATGTGTTGTTTTTTTTTAAAAAAAGTGTTTCTTGTAAACAATACCTTGTAGGGTTTTGTTTTCTTAGCTATTCTGTTGCTTCTTTTTATTTTACTGATTGTTTAATCTATTCACTTTAAAAACTATAAAAATTACTTTTACATTTTCCTCTATTGGCCTTTAATATTCATTATTTTAATGATTTGGTTTTCCTCCCTCTTCTACTCTTAAAAAAAAAATGAAAAACAAGTGTTATGTCTCTTCAATTGAATTCAGTTCAGTCCTGTCTGATTCTTTGTTGAACCAACCCCTCCCTCTGCTCCACTATGGGGTTTTCCTTGGCAAAAATAATATAGTAATTTGCAGTTTTTCTAGTTTATTTTACAGATGAGGGAACTGAGACAAACAGGGTTAAAGTGTTTTACCCAGGGTCACACATCTAGTAAGTGTCTGAGGCCATATTTAAACTCAGGAAGATGACTCATTCTGAGCTTAATTTTCTGGAAGGGAACCCTATCCCCACTCACTCTCTTCCCCTCAGTCCCAATATCCCCTCCTATTTGTGACTGCTTTCTCTTTGAACATTTGCTTATAAATTCTTTTTTTTTTCTTTCCTGCTTTCATCTGGCTTATTATTCTTTCTTTCTTTTTTTCCCCTCTTTCAGTCAGGTAGCTTCTCTATTCCTCTCCTACACTTAAAATAGGTCTGTTCATTTTTTAAAAATTCATTTTATGGACCTTTATAGAGTTAATTTCTTTCACTCTTTTCATTATGCATGCTTTCTGTCAACTCTAGATCCTCATTCTGTTGTTCATGATCCCTATAATTATTTAGTATTTCTCTATTCTCTGTATTCCTCATGTAATGAAAACCCTGAAGTTATCCATTCTCAGCTCTCCTCTTTAGGAAGTTTCTGCCCCTGTCTTGTAGAGCTTGCTCCATAGATTCCCTTTTTCTATTATATCTCATTCCCAGAAAAACACTAATTTTTGTAAGTGATGAAAAGGAAAGTATCTCATGGTAGGAAACCCCTATGTGTCCCTGATTATGCATTCTAATATTTTAAATTAGGTCTCTCCCAAAAAGTCAATCAGTTCATCTGTAGGCAGGGTGTCACAATGTTCTGTCTATATATCCCCCAGCCCACCTCTCCACCATCATCTCCATTTGGTTTCCACCTTTAACCCTGTCTTCTTGCATACATTTAAAAAGAAGTCTCTTATTGGTCTCTTTATTGTCACCCTCTTGCTGTTATTGTCTACTTCATTCACTACACCCTCCCCACTGCTCCCACATTTCTGTTGTCTGGAGTGTTTGCAAAGCAAATGATCTCTTAAGACCTGGATTTCTTTATAAAAGTGTTTTAAAGGCCTCTTTATTATTGAATAGCCATCTTTTTTCATTTATGGTTAAGCTCACATTTGCAGAGTAGGACATACTAGTCTGCAATCTAATCTGCATTGCTTTTTGGAACATATTCCATTCCTGCCTAAGTTTTGCTCTGGCTGCACAATAGTTTTGTGTCTTTTGAATTTTCTTTTTTTGTATTTGAAATTATTTCTTCTAGTAACTTACAAAACTTTTTGCTTCTGAATTGAATTGTAAAATTTAACCACATTGTTTCCTGAAGTGATCTTTGATTTTTTTTTCAATTAATATTTCATTTTATCTGTTCAGAAATTCTGGGCAATATTCTTATATATGTTTTTTTTTAAATTTGGCATTCAGAATTCTTGAGTTAGGGTCTACTGAGAAACTTATGATTGTTAGGTTACCTCTATGTGTCCTGTCTTTGAGATAAGTCTATTTTGCTTAGACAGAGAGGATATTTTATTTTAATATTATTGGGGGTTATTTGTTTAACAAAATACATCAAAGGCTAGTACTATTTAAAACAGAGCCAAAAGTAAATAATGGTGTCGGATTAGCTACTAAGTAGTGCCATAACAAATTCATTCATTTCTTTCCTTCTCCAAAACTTTATTGTGAATCATGTAGATACATTTTTTTTCCTTTCAGATCATCATTTGTTTTTGATGCCATCTTAATAAATTGATTTTAAAAGTTTTCATTTTGTTGCTGCCATGACATACATTGTAGAAGGTCTGTGAACTGTTCCATAAGTCAGGGAAGGTGAGATCTAGAAATTTCTTTGTCATTTACTATGTTATTTTGGGAAAATTTCTTCAATTTTTTGGGTTTCTGTATTCATCTTTAAGAATTAAAGTATTATGCCATTTGAACTCTAAGTCCATTCTACCTCTAAAATTCAATGATCCAATTTAATTTGGTTTAAAAAATCATGATAGCCTTGAAATACTCAATATTTGAGACATATATGTATATTTGAACAAAACATAGACACTACTTATATTTTATAAAATCTAAAACTATGTGTATTATTATTCCTAATTAACTCTTTCTTTTTTGTTTCTTTGTTAAGACTTGCCATCATAGATTCAAGGTTTCTTTCCTCATTCTGACAATTATATCTACTGTAAAGACCATGAATTCTTCTGTTATAATTCTATTTCTTTAAATGTATTTATTTTTAGTTTTCAACATTCACCTCCATAAGATATTGAATTCCAAATTTTCTCCCTATCTCGCCCCTCCTGCACCCCAAGATGGCATTCATTCTGAATATCCCTTCCTCTAATCTGCCCTTCCTTCTGTCTCCCCCTTCTCTTATCCTTTCTCCTATTTTCATATAGGACAGGATAGATTTCAATATCCCATTTCTTGTATTTCTTATTTCCCAGTTACGCGTGAAAACAATTTTTTAACACATGTTTTTAAAACTTCGGGTTAAAAATTTTCTCCCTTCCTCCCTCCCTACCCACCCTGTTATTTTCTTCAGTATTTTTTTGGGTCTCCTTTAGTAAACTGTTTGTTTTTCATGATTTTCTTGCATCATTCTCATTTCTCTTCCCAGTTTTTCCTCTACTTCTATTACTTGTTTCTTCAAATCTTTTTTGAGCTCTTCCATGGCCTGTGACTGATTAATATTTCTCTTGGAAGATTTGAATGTAAGAGCTTCAACTTTGTTGTCCTCTTCTGGTTGTATGTTTTGATCTTCTTTGTTGCCAAAGAAAGATTCTATGGTCTGATTTTTTTTTTTGAGGCTTGGTCATGATCCCAGCCAAATATTTGAATTTTAAGCTCTTTGTTAAGGTAGAGATCTGCTTCTAGTGAGGAGAATGTACTATCCCAAGCTTTGGGGGGGTTTGTGCAGCTGTTTTCAGAGATACTTCTAGGGATCTGTAAATTTTCAGTTCTTCCACGGTGGTATGATAAAGGATAAGGTGTTTACTGCTTTCCTGGCCTGTGCTCTGGTTTATGAGTTACCACAAGCACTCCTTTCTGTCCTGGAACTGTGAGGAGGGTTTGTTCTCCTCAACCATGACAAACTGCACCACAGCAGCATTTGCTCCTCCTTGCCCCAGAACTGCCACCCAGAATTGTGACCCAGATCCAAGCATGGGCAAAGCAAGAGATTCCTGCCTCAGCATCAGCAAAGAGATCCCTGCAATTCCCCTCTGTTCAGCCACCCAATTCCCCCTCAGTCTGTGGGCCAGAAGCCAAGCTAGGGGACTAGGGCTGGAACTAAGAGCTTCTTTCTCTCACTGCAGTCACTGAACCTTCCCAATGACTTTCTAAATTGTCTTTGACAGTCATGAGTTGACAGGTCTGGAAACTGCCACAGCTGGCCATGATTCAGTCCCTTGAGGTCTGCTCCAGGTTCACTGAGGCCTGTTTTGCCTGAGTGCCTATGCTGAACTATGCTCCTCTGACCTTCAGGCATGATATACCTTCCTGATCAACCATCAAGGCTGTCTTGGGCTGGAAATTTGTCTCACTCATCTTTTTGTGGATTCTGCTACTTTAGAATTTGCTTAGAGGCATTTTTTACAGGTATTAGGAGGGGTTTGGGGGAAAGTTCAAGCAAGTCACTGCTTTCACTCTGCCATCTTGGCTCTGCCCTCTGTTATAATTTTCATTGCTCTTCTAAGCTACTCTGAAATTATGTTGTGGTTCCACATGCCATCTCTCCCATTGCTCCCCTATACAAAACCTGTGCTGCAGGCAAACTGATATACTTGTTATCATGAAACATTTATTTTGCTTGTCTGTCTGTAAGACTTTGCTCAAACCATTGTTCATTCCTATAACTCCCTTTTTTTTCTTCCCTGGCCAGCTAAATTCTACCCATTCTTTAAAATCCAGCCTAAATTCTCCCTACTCTACAAAAACATCCTTAATCACTTTGAATCTATGTGTCATTGTTCTTTTCTAGCATCCATGTTATTGGAGATATCACAAATTTGTTCTTTATTGCCATTTATTTATAGTTAGTTATATTTTTATGTGTGTACATTGTCTTCCCAACTAGGCTACAGGAAGGGACTATATTTTCTATTCTTCTCCATACTACAAAATACCTACATATAATTGGAATACAATAATTACTCTTTGAATGATTCGCTCACTCGTTAGTAATTTCCTGTTAAGTTGCTTGATAAAATGATTCACGCACAGGTTATTATATTTCCTTGTTTTAAATCATCTATGCCTATGGGAGATTTCCTTTATTTATAGTATGGAAAATACAAAGATCATAAATTCAATGTATTTTGAGATGCATATTTTCAATTTGTCTTTAAAATTCCAAGTTATAATTGCTTTGGAACCCCCTTTATCTAAACATGCAAGGACTCATATGATTCATCCCTATTATCCTCTTTGCCAATATTGATTATTTTTTTCATATTTTTCTTAAGTTCTTTTACCATTAGGATCTTGAGTACAGTAGAATTATTGTCCTTTATGACAAATTGTAGCATTAGAGTCATTAATTCTCATAATGAGAGACATGCAGTTATTGTCTTTGGCATCAGTCTTTTTAAATTTTGCTTATGTGTAAAAGAATGAGTCACTAAATAAATTAATAAGCCAAACACTAGATCTTTTGTATAAAAGCAAGCTAATGAAACACATTGTCATATATACCATGTGACAGAAATATGAAAATCAAAGCAGGATAAAACAAAAACTAACTTGTCTAAGGATCCATTAAAGATTTAGGGAATTTGTATTTGGCAGTTAATTCAAAGTAATAAGAGATATAAACTAAGCTTTCTAGATATTTAAGTAATTGAATCATCTTTAATTAAAAGCTATAGATGCTTGTTATGGCAGCATGATAAAGTTTTAAGAGCTTTGGATTTGTAGCTAAAAGAACATTTATTGTACTTTTTTTTCAGGAAATTGCAAAGCTGCTTTTATGACTCTACACTTCTTCTAGAAACAATACCCATTTTAAAAACGCAAACACACCATTGATGTTACAGTGTATCTGGAAGTTAAGGAACACAGTAGTCTCCAAAGATTTTATTTGCATTAAGAATTTGTACCACAGGCCTAAAGTTTAACATGGAAGCAACTGAAATGGATGACTATCCTAGTCCATAGCAGTGGTCTTTGGAGTGAAGTAAATGTCACAAAAGAATCAGTTAGATCAGTAATAAATAATCTAACAGATCTCTGTATCATGGCTTAAATTATATCAAAGAAAATAAGGAAGTTTAGAAATTCAGGAAATAGGGAGTGAGGGAAAAAGTACAAATAAGAGGGCAGGATTGGTCATTTTAAGGTCTCACATGTAAGTATCTCTACCTCCTTTCTCCAAAACAAATTGTCTCTTAGGAGAAATTTCTTACTTAGGCATAAAAGGCAGGATGGGGAGTAATGAGGTAGAGGTATGATGAATAGAGAGTGCAAATACCTATGGAGACACTCAAAGACAGATCAACCAACCTTATCATTAAACAGATGAGATTCATACCTGAAGCACAGAGAAAATGAAAAAAAAAACAACTCTTGGGAATCTGCAAGGATTAATGATGTAAGACAGAAATAACTACTCCATATTAAATTTCATGAACTGTTTTTGATGTTTGTGTTTCATTTTCTAAAATTATCATTGACATCATGGGGATTGATGTCTTACCTTGAGCATGAATTGGATTTAAGTGAGGGAGAGTTGCATAGAGTTTTCAGCCTTACTCTCTCTTCCACAGTCACTGAAGTCCAGTGGCAAGACAAAAGTTAGGACTACTGGCAATGGCCCAAGGTACAGTACATGATCTTGGCATCTGCAATGTCTGACCAAGCTCTAAGAACTCCATAATGACTGCCTCAGCTGCCTTCATGGCCATTGGGACAAATTGTTCTCATCCACCCATGCCAGCAGGGGAAGCCTTTACATGCTTGGTGTAGACATCTTCCTAACTCACTGATGGGCTTAAAGCCTGTTGGTTATAGTAAACCTTGTTATCCCATATGCCAAGATGGTTTATTTGGGTGTGGCTGCTATGCATGCTACAGCTTTGTGGAGCCCCAGGCAAAAGTTGAGTGAAAAAAGCAGGGAGGTCATATGATAGGCTACAAGTAAGCATGTATATAGGCAGTAATTAAAACCTCATTATATTTCACTGGATTTATTTGTGATTGGGGATGCATAGTATGCAAGGTTGGGGCCAAGTTTGCAAACATAAGTAGCTCTGTTAAGACCCAGCCTACATTGCAAGATGAGTAGCAAGATCAACTGTGAAATGAATAAACACCCTAACACTGATGCTGACTATTGAAACATTTAGCATTGGTGTGTGAAACCTAAGATTGACACATAAATCCAAGGAATTGAGGATATTGTGTTACCAAAGAGACTAGAAGTTAAAAAGAAACCCCAAAGGGACACTATTTGTTCTCTAGGGATTTATTAAGCATGTCAGAGGCAGTCAGCCAGCAATTCTCAGCCTCTTCACTCCAGTAGGAGGTAATGAATTTTAATTAGTGAAAGAAGACAGTTTTCCACTAAGGAGACAAAGTCAAAGAAAACAGAAACATCAGTGTGCAGGGAGGATAATGTTAAAGTATATAACACTCCTTATTAAAGCTGAATTAATGGGCAAAGCTCTTTGGCCTCTCTTCTTCTGTAACTCAAAAAAAAAAAAGCCTCCCTCAAACGTGCTCCAGAATCAGAGTATCTCTATTACGAAAAATATAAAGTGATTGTTAAGATTGCTATACTTAGTACATATGACTCTACTGTTCTTTCAATAGCTACTCAAAATTCTAGATTTTAAGTTATATAACAAGTGACTGGGAACAGTGCTGGCCACTTTCAATTTAATTCCATGAATATTTATTAAGTCCTTACAATGTTCAAGGCATTGTGATAGGCATTGGAATACAAAGACAACAATGAAACAGTCCTTGATTTGAAAAGAGCTTAAACTCTACTTCAGAGACACAATATGTATGTGAATATGTAGATATGAAATGTATATAAAAATAACTAAATTTCAAAGAGTATTAATAACTGGGTGGATAGAGAAGAATGAAATATGTCAGTAAAGGCCTACTTTTTCTACAATATATTTTTGATGTTTTTATGTTACTTCCAACTCTTTGTGACCCATTTTGGGGTTTTCTTGGCAAAGATACTGGAGTAGTTTCCTTTCCTTCACCAGCTCATTTTCTAAATAAGGAAACCAAGACAAACAGGATTAAGAGACTTGCTCAGGGTCACACAGCTACTAAGAGCTGGATTTGAACTCAGGTCTTCCTGAGTCCAGGCTTGGCACACAATCCAGTGTACCACCTACCTGTCCCAACAATATATAGAAATTTTAATTAATTTCTACCATAGAGAGATATTGTTTTGTGTTACTTTATTGACACCTTACCTTGTGACTTCAGTGAAACTAGGGATCCTACAAAGCCAAGTATTTTAGAAAATATTAATTCTGGGTGAGAAAAATTATTTTCTGTACTTGTTATTGTGTTAAGTTTCTACAGAAATCATCATTTAGTGCTACCTACAGGCTGAATCTATAACAAAATCATTGAATACTCTAAGAATCTGTGAATCCTTCCGCATGGCAAATTCCCTTATCCAACGAAGATAAAAACTCATCAGTGAATTATTATGAGTAAAGGATAATAGCTGCAAAAACAAAACAAAACAAAACAAAAACTTCAAAAAGTCTCTAGTCCAACCTGACTTGTGATGATAAAGAAACCAAGGTCCACAAAGGTCAGGTTAACTTCCCCCAAGGTAGTAAATACTGCAAGCATTAAGTTCCAGAGCCAGAACTAAAATCTAGAACTTTAACTCCAAAATCCAATGCTCTTTCAATGTATCACATTGTGCCCTATAAATAAGTTCTAGTGAGTTGCCTGAGGAACATATTAGACACACTTCAAATGGTTTTCCCCAGGATGACATGGTAAATATCAGGCTTAGGACTTAAAATAAGTATTCTGATTCCAACTCCAGAATATCTTGTCTAAAACAGCACATTAATATTAAACACAATTATACAGAAATATATACATGCACACAATAGAGTGTGTATTCACAGGTATACATATATGCATTCATCTGTATATATGCAAATGCCACATTATACTTAGGATAAGAGATGTAATATAACCTATTCATGAATTGCATATATACATAGTATAAAGGTTTCAAAATACCCAATTCCAAATTCTTCCCCATTATCCTTAGATATTTAGACAACTTGAGAAAGTTAACAATAAAAGGAAAGGAATGAATCTGATTGGCAAAGTGACAGTGAATCAAGATAATTACTTGGAAATTTGCCATTACTAATGGGAAAGCAAAGTCACATGGCACAGTTGTGATGAAGGGCTTATTTAATTTTTAACATTCCCCTCAAACAAATGAATCAAATGATAGTTTACTTTGCTATTTTATAGATCCAACTTCACTCAGTTGATGATTAAAATAATTACAAAAAATAATATTTTATTCTATCTGTATTTTCTAATTGACTCTATGAAGAGTGACTCATGAAAGCCTAATGAGCTTCTAACTAGAATGAATATTTTCCTGTTGAATGGAATTTTTCTTTTAAGAAGTTTCTCAATCTATTTATTCTCATACTTGGCACTCTGGAATGAATTAAACAAAGTGGGGAAGTAAAACAAAGGTTCCAAATATCATGTGTAAGGTTAAAAGGTGAAAATCCCAAGCTTTTAAGGGAAGAATTTGAAGGGATATTATAATTAGCCTAAGGAAAATTTGAAATTAGTAGCTATGGATTTGCAGGTTACTAGGATTATAAACTGTGCCCCTTATATTATGCAACCAGTGAGAATCCTTCAAATTTTCAGAACCAGTAGCATACAGAAACTATGTTGGATGGGATATAGACTGTGAAAAGTAACTATCCAATTTTCTCTTTTGAGCAGCAAGGTGGATAGAATGCCAGGTCTGGAGTCAGGAAGTCTTGTCTTCCTGAGTTCAAATCTGGCCTCAGACACCGACTGGCTGCTTGTTCCTGGGTAAATCACTTAACTTTGTTTGCCTCAGTTTCCTCATCCATAAAATGAGCTGGAGGACAGACAAACTGCTCTAGTATTTTGCCAAGAAAACCCCAAATGGGCTCATGGATAGTTGGACACAACTGAAAAATGACTAAACAACAATTTACTGTGTTGCAAGTACAGCCCATTTGGCCAACCCAATTGGTTCTAAGATTAAGATAGGACTAGTTTGTATGGAATTGTATTTCCAGTGGTAACATGACCAAGGAGAATTTATCAACTCTCCAATCATGGAGGGTTTTGATAGTCATGAAGATGTGGTTTTAATTCTTGGTCAGTCTGGCCATTCCCATTTGCTAGTCAATGACTTTGGGGTTTCCTGGAGCAAATCAGATCCTTGTACATAACAAAACCACCCCAATAATTACTTGAAACTTTAAGGGATCCAGAAAATCAATCTCATCTGCTGATGGTCCTTCAGACTAAGGGGTAATTGGTTTCCTGTTTCTTAAATGGACTGAGCACCGTCGATGATATAAAAGGTCAGACTAAATCAGAATTGCTTTAGTATCATGATACTGCATCCTGCTTTATATTCATATATTTTGAGCACTTCTTCATTATAATACAAGCTGTTTAGGAATTGGGAACATTTCTTACTCATATTTGACTTCCTTTAGCACCTAGCTCATGTCTTGAATATAATGTGTGTTTAAAAAGAAAGGAAAGAAGGAAGCAAGGAAGGAAGGAAGGAAGGAAGGAAGAAAGGAGATCAGTGAGGGTGAGGGAGGGAAGGATGAAGAAAAATATGAATGGAGGAAGGGAGAAAGTTAGGAAGAATTTAGGAAGGAAGAAGGGGGAAAAAGAAGGAAGGAGGGAAAAATGTGTTGTTCCTTGAAATTTAATTTTGAACTCTATCTTTGAAGTAAATTGTTATCCATAATTCCTTCTGGAACATGAAGAAAGAGCACTGTTGGATCCATATTTAATTCACTGTTAGGAGAGTTTGGTAGAAAGAGTGTAGGAATTCCTGAAATTTCAAAAGGGTCCCCCTCATTAGAATAATAGGCCTGTTAACAGGAGGTAGAAAGGACTCCCTCAAAGTGAGAGAAGGTAGGAGACTACACTGACTACCACAAAACTAAGAAAAGGAATCCATTCCAATTTTACCACATCTCTTCTATCATAATATACATTTAGCCAACTAGCAATGAGATTGCGTCTACCTGCTACCAAAATTTCTAGGTGAAAACAGAAACAAAAAACTGTTAGATATGGTCATTCTACCTAATGATACAAAATGTTTGTCTAGTTGACTAAAGTTTTATATTTTCATCTGGCTATTGGCTATCATGGTAGGCATAGCCTTAAGAAAATTGGATAGTTATTTTTCACAGGCATGGCTGTCATCTACAACAAGACTCATACATAGGTGACATTTTAAAGTCGTGACTAGGATTGTAAAGGACATTTTTCAAGCACAGTTGAGGGAACTTGAAGAAGCGATATTATTGTTACTTAAAAGATGAAATGTAATATAATTGTAAAAGAGAAAAAATATACCTCATTCATGTCACTAGGAAGATTATATACTTAAGTATGGAAAGTTACAGTGGGAGCCAAAGTGATGCTAGATTTCACTATAAAGTACAATAATGCAGACTCTATATTTTTCTTACTTTCCCATGTTACTAAAAAGACTTCACTTATACTTCTGTTGCTCTGTCCCCCCAAAAACTTGTGCTCCAGTTTTGTGTATATGCTTTTTAATCTTAAATGAGAAAAAAAGTAGTCTTAAAAAAACTTTTAATTTCATATTTTAATAGGTAAGAGTGAACTAAGAATAATAACCCTTCAATGGTTGCATGATTCCTCTCATTTAGTTTTGTTTTAGCAAGTTAATTAAAATATCACAATGTTTTAACCGTAATGATTCAATGCTTCAACTACCAGTTAAACTCTTTAAATTCATGGCATTAGAACAAATATGATGTAGTGGATTTTTGAAAATATCTTAGAAAATATCAATGTATATGCAATCAAACATGGGAAGTTTCAATGGTAAAGGTAGCAAGGAACAAAGTTATCTAAAAAGCTAAATTGAAGACTGGGATAGCATAAGGAGGTGTGATGATTCAGAGGTTAAATAGTCACTGAGAACTTAAAAGCCAATTACACTTCCCAGGAAATACATTAAACACAAAATGCTGGGTGATTCAACATCGTAAATTACCAAGAGGAGCTAATTTAGAAATGAACACCTCATGGGGAAAACAGTGGAAACCAAGAGAATCATTTTGGAGTGGGAGTAATGGCATTATGGAAAGGTACAATGGTCTGCTTGATAATATCTAGCATATGTTATTTATTACTCAAATAATATCCCCTTTTGACCTGGTCTTTTCCGCTGAAATGTAGAGATATTACTGAATATAACTGGATATTTGTCTGCACCCAACTTTAACAACTCTTAACGAT
The DNA here is from genome assembly GCF_003287225.1 of Phascolarctos cinereus. Taxonomy (NCBI): domain Eukaryota; kingdom Metazoa; phylum Chordata; class Mammalia; order Diprotodontia; family Phascolarctidae; genus Phascolarctos; species Phascolarctos cinereus. The sequence goes on from NW_027555625.1 coordinate 210,076,210, forward strand.
GACCCCCTTATCTTTTTGTAGTCTACAATTCTCACAAAATCTTACAGTTTTCAATAATAAAGTTAATCAGAATTAAGCTCTCTTTAGAGTTGTGTTATTTCAGAATTTCCAGGAGTTTCATCTTCCTACAAAACACTACATTGAAAGGTTGCTTTACTGAGGTTAGAGAGCTATTTTGGTATCATAGAAAGAGTACTATTTTTGGAGTCAGGCAACTTGTGTCCTAGTCTCAGCTCTCATGCTTTCTAGTGTGGGAAAAACACTATATCTTTGTCACCCTCAATTATCTCATCTGTTAAAAGGGGCCTTTAATACTTGATATACTTATCATTGGCTCATAAACAAAAATCAGCAACCTTCTGTTACCATTCCCCATTCTCTCACCCCCACCCATTTTTGCCATCCCACTCCAAAAGCCCTATTCAGCCTTTTCCATTCCTTCTCTTGTACCCCTGGAACCTGAAGTCTATTCTTCTATCATTAACAAACTTCTTTTCATCTTAGACATTTTTCCCCCCTTTTATACTTCTTCCATATTATTATACTTACAGATATGGGTCCTTTCAATAGATTCCATATCCTTTCTAGTGTGAGCACATTCTCTCATATATCGTCCACAGTGAACCAAGAAGAAAGAGGAGCAGCAAATACTTTTCTAGTCACCACCACTTCCATATATTCCCCATGTAGTCATTAGAGCAAATAGTCACCTGTTTAGCCTACTGAGATTCATCCACCAATCTAGAATGTAACGGCAGTTATCTACCAAGATCCTGCAGATTAAATTTGAAGGTATATGTTCATTTTTTCTCCATAGAGCCCAATTCTCAGTGAGTATGCAATGGAATATCGAAGAAGAAAGTCATCACAAGATTTGACGACTGGTGACTGTAAGATAATGATTGATGATGATGATAATAATTAATATTTACATAGTACTTTCAGATTTGCCAAATGCTTTATATCTGTTATCTCTTTTGATTTTCACAACACCCTTGCTTTTATTCACCTCAGATACACAAAGGAATAAACGTTCTTTTTAATGATTAAGAACTGTGACACTCCTCTGAGTACACTAGCTATAAACCTGATTCTGGAATCCTGGGATGGCAAGGTATCCTCTGAACCTTTCATACTTATAATGTCAGAGGTTCCATTACCTTCATATGAAATGAAAATGAACAAATTCAAAGCCCGAGAACTGAGGATAGTTTCTTGGGTCCTCACATCCTCTCTGGGAAGAAGGCCTCAAGACCTTTCCCCTTGCCACATGTTCTGTTACCAGGCACTGTGGATGGAGGATTCACACTATCAATACAGTCAAAAGAAAGGAGGGATACATAGTTGAAGACCACTAAAAGAGACATAGTGGAAACTTAATAAGACATTTTGAATGTATCTACATCCTCCCAGAGCACACTCAAAATCCTCCCACTCAACAAATGGTTAGCAAACTGCAACCAGTTATAAAAAACATACTTATAGTCTCTCCAAGACACTTCCCTTTCACCTCATTAAAACTCTCTGGGAAGCAAGCTTTTCAGTTGCTCTATGTGGAAAGCCTTTATTAGAGATACTCTGAACATTTGACAGATTCTTATTGATTCCCTTATATACTAATTTTCTCCTTCCAACATAGCCTTGTACTGTAGTTGTTTTCCTGTATGTTATATTATGTGTATACCCATCAGATCAGAAGCTCCTAGAAGGTAAGATTACCTCTTATTCACCTTAGAATCCCACCCCCCACTTCAATGACTTCAATCACAATGACTTAAAAATACTTGACAATTAGAAGTAAAATTTATTGGCTCACTTTAGTTATATCATTTTTCAGGAGTAGAATTAAAATGAAATATAACATTCCAAATCTTCATACATTTTTTCATTATTTCTTTTAATAGCTCAAATTCCTCATCTCAGGAAGACAAGTGAAAAATGTACAACCCTCAGTACTGCATGTCAGATCTGCTGATCTTCTTCCACTATGATCTCTCCTAGCAACTTCTTTGTTAACATCATACCTGATGTCAAAGCAGCTGTTCAGGCAAAGGTCATTGTTGAATGTTGTTCGAGAACAAAGAATTCTTCCTTCCTTCCTTTTATTTTTTTAAGTGTCTTTCCTCAGCAGTGCTGGAAAATGAAAACTGCTTCACAGTAGCTCTATCAGTCAGCTTAAAATAAAAACTACAACATGCAATTTTTTTTCCTCTTTTCTGTTTCCTCTTTTTGATTGGACCTTATACACCAATTAGAAATTTTGTGACTAAGACCTTAGCACTTCTAAATAATTTTCTCCTCGTGTATTTCACTAATTACATTTGATTCAATTTTTTTTTTTGGCTAAGCAATGGGTTTAAGTGACTTGCCCAGGGTCACACAGCTAGTAGGTGTTATGTGTCTGAGGCTGGATTTGAACTCAGGTTCTCCTGAATCCAGGGCTGGTGCTCTATCTGCTGCACCACCTAGCTGTCTCCCCCATTTGACTCAATTTCAAAAGATATTCTTAAATGTCCATTATGTGTTAGTCAATGGGAATAAAAACAAAACAAAACAAAACAAATGTAGTCCCTTCTTCACAAGGAACTTAAATTCTATTATTATAGCAAAAAAAGCCAGGCAGAGACGTGAAAGGTGAAGGCCGCCAAAAGAAAGAGTAAAGAAAAGGTTTCAGTGTCATAAGATCAAAGTTTTAGAGGTGGAATAGATTTTAGAGATGATCTAGTCCAAACTTCTAGTTTTATAAATGTGGAAAATTGGGTTCAGAACTTACCCAAAGACTTACCCAAGGACACAAGGGAGAGCCACAAACTGAATCAAAATATTCTGCCTTTCCCACCACATCACACTATTTTATATTATTATTCATAGATATTTCCAGGACAAAGCTTGGTGGACTCACAATAGGTGTTTGAGAGATGTTCCATTTCCTAAGATTATACCTAGGACAGTGGTGTTATAAGACAGACATCAATTTCCATATGGCTACACAAGTACGTAAAACTCTCCAAATATATTCTATATTCAAAAAAGTTGACTAATTTTACATCACACATCCCATCTGGGAATGTTTCCCTCTATTTGCACATAAACTTGTAAATTTTGTCCCCAATGATTGATTGATATTTTAGGCCTTTCAGATAACTGTGCAGTTATCCTTCTATCCTGTAGCTCATGACCCTTTATTAGCATGCTTCTCATTAACAATAAGCTAGTAGAAAAAATTAGCTCTTAGCAAAGGCATTTATGAAAGATATCATAGAAAATCAGCATCTGTCAAAACATCCATGTAAAGTTGTGCCATATTCCCCAAGAAATACATGCATGTGCATGGAAAAGTGGCCTTAAACAAAGCACAATGTTAGTGAGACACATTTACAGATACATGTATTAACAAATACAATTAATATCTCCTGAACTGTACTGAAGGGCCTGGTAATCATTTTATTTTTCTATATAGTTTGTTGAACTTGAGTCTCTCCTAAATTCCAGCATCTTTGCTATGTGGGTTGCTATGCTAAGTTTCAGGGGTTGACTCATCTTCATAGTCTGAATCTTTCATCTGCTACTTCTTGACTAAGATTACAGGATGGTTATCTTGAGTGTGTATCTCTCCTCACACTAGATGCAATTTCTTTTATTGATCTAGAAGCTGTCTGTCAAAAGTATGTAAAGGTAGGGCTGTGGTTCACACACATACACATACAGAGAGAGAGAGGAGAGAGATCTCCACTAGAGGTAGCTCATGGCTTGAAGTTTAATTCTGAATTAATGAAATTGCCGAAAGCTTGGCTATAAAGCCAACAATGGAACAGTTAATTTCTTCACTTAACTAATCATCTTAATAGATCAGTATAGTCAAATAATTGAAGAAGATTGTACCTCAACACCCTTCATCTTCACATTTAGAATAAGCTCTATTCTACTTGGACTAGCATTAGAAAAAAGACCAATGTGATAAAATGGAAAGAGCAAGGCACTCCAGAGTAAGATGACTGTGGTACAAATTTCACATCTGAAAATTATTACTAGTGTAACCCTGAGTAAGTTACTGACCTTCCCAGGGCCACAATTTCCCCATAAATAAAATGAGGTGATTAGATTAGGTGACTTCCAGCTCTAAACCACTGTGACCCAAATTAACCCTTATAAAACCCTCTGAGTATGTTTTCACCATCCTCCATAAGAATAATTTACACCTGAATGTTTGCAGCATCCCTTTGTCTTTAGTTTATGCAGATGGGGAAGGGTCATGGCCAAGATACAATAATATTTTATATAAAACACACATGAATTTACCCATCCAGGTATATTTAAAAGAGTAATTACTAAAACTTTCACAGTGAGCTCTTATTCTATCACTTATCTCATTGACTTGTTTTTCTTAGATATATGGTCTATAAAAGAGCACAGAATAAATATACATATCAAGAAGAAGTCAAATCATTCAGTCTATTAAACAGTGCCCCTCAAATACTATTGTAATGAATTGCCAATGAATGGATTATTTTGAACTGGGATTTTGTTGTATGAAATATTGTTTAAAATGAGGGAATTTGTAAATCTTTCAATGAGATAGAGATTTTGAATATAATAGACTTTGCTATGTTGGAATTTGACCTCACATACTATAAAGGAAATTGCAGTCTTGTTCTTGTTAACTTTTCAACTAGATATTATTTTGAATTTAACAAGGACACAAGATTTGCTAATGAGGTATTGCATGGTTAGTGATTTGAACTCTTCTGAAGGAAAGGATAGAAGCATAATTGGGGCCACTGGGACAAAAATAGTAATGGTGATATGTGCAGTATCTACTCATCTACTGCTCGCCCCCTCCCATTTTGCAGCTCCAACTTCTAAATTGAATCTTTGGAAATCCAGTATACCTATTAAAATGACTACTGTTTTCTAATTGCTCACTATCAAGTGTTGGTTTGGTCAAAGAAATATGTTATGTTGTCACTGTGATGCAAGAAACTGGTGATATCCTGTTTCTACTCCAAATTAAATGAAGAATATGACTTGGGTAATTTTGGTCCATATGTCATTTAATGATCCTAGTAACAGAGGTGGTTAATAGTTTGGAAAGGCTAAGAGATCTTGGATTGTTCAGTTGTGACTACAGGAAGGTTTGGAGCCAGTTACAAAACTGGTCCTAGAAGTGGGTGGAACATTGAGGGCTCTGCCTATAGTGATTTAAGGGATGCCACAAAACTTTAACTGTCAACAAATTTCTCCTCCTTCCATACTTTTCCATACATTCCATTCTGATTTCAAGTTTGTCCTTTGGGTTAAAAGAGTGGTATTTAATTTTTGTGTGTGTGTCACAGATTCCTTTAAAAATCTACTGAAGTCTATGAATGAATTTTTAGAAGGCTGTATTGAAATTCATAACGTAAAATTGGAAACTGTAAAGAGAAAATCGATTATATTCAAATAAACATGTATTTTTTTCATCCAAGTTCACAGACCTCCCTGAAATCCATTCCATTCACTTTTTGCTTGGGGGATTCCATAGACCTTAGGTCGAAAATCCCTGGGTTAAAGCCTCCAGAAAAGTGCTACTATAATACATATATGCTACCAGAGGCAGAAGGTGAGGTAAAATTTTTCCAATAACTTATTATTTTGAATTCATTATTACTTAACTTATTAACATCATAGTAATTAAAGAAATGACAGATAAGACAGAAGAGGTATATTTTGATATGGGGGTTTCAGAGAAGTTTAGCAGCATTCTAAATTATCTTTTTTAAAAATTTTATTAATTTATTTTGATTTATCAACAAACACTTCCATATGCTTTTGAGTTTAAAAATTTTCTCCCCCTTCCTCCGCACCCCCTCCCCAAGATGGTGCACAATCTCATACAGGCTATACATTTACATTCCTATTAAACATATTTTCACATTAGTGAAGCTGTAAGTAAAATCAAAACAAATAGGAGGAGCCATTAGAAAGAGGAACCAAAACTCAACAGAAGAGAAAATTAATGAGAGCAATTCAACTTCCTTAGTTCTTTCTTTGGATGTGGATAGCATTTTCCACCACAAGGTCTCTGGGGATGTCTTAGATCTTTGAATTAATGAGAAGGGCTAAGTTTATCAATATTAGTCATCACACAACATGGCTGCTATCATGTACAACATTCTCTTGGTTCTGCTCATTTCACTCAGCATCAGACCATCCAAGACTTTCCAGGTTTTTCTGAAGTCAGCCTGTTCATCACTTCTTATAGCAAAATAGTATTCCCTTACATTCATATACCACAACTTGCTCAGCCATTCCCCAATTGTTGGGCATCCTCTCAATTTCCAATTCTTTGCCACCACAAAAAGAGCTGCTATGAATATTTTTGTACATGTGGGTCCTTTTCCCATTTCTGTGATCTCTTTGGGATATAACCCTAGAAGTGCTATTGCTGGGTCAAAGGGTATGCACATTTTTATAGCCCTTTGGGCATAGTTCCAAATTGTTCTCCAAAATGGTTGGATCATTTCACAACTCCACCAACAATGTATTAGTGTTCCAGTTTTCCCACATCTTCTCCAATATTTATCATTTTCCTGTTTTGTCATATTGGCTAATCTGGTAGGTATGATGTGGTACCTCAGAGTTGTTTTGATTTGCATTTCTCTAATCAATAATTACTTAGGGCATTTTTTCATATGACTATAGATGGCTTTGCTTTCTTCACCTGAGAACTCTCTGTCCATATCCTTTGATCATTAATCAATTGGAGAATGGTTTGTAGTCTTATAAATTTGTCTTAATTCTCTATATATTTTAGAAATGACTCTCTTATCAGAGAGACTGGTTGTAAAAATTCTTTCCCAATTTTCTACCTTCCTTCTAATCTTAGTTGCATTGGCTTTGTTTGTGCAAATGCTTTTACATTTGATGTAATCAAAATGATCCATTTTGCTTTTCATAATGTTCTCTATCTGCTGTTTGGTCATGAATTCTTCTGTTCTCCATAGATCTGATAGATAAACTATTCCTTGTTCTCCCGGTTTGCTTATAGTATCAGCCTTTATATGTAAATCATGAACCCATTTTGACTTTATTTGGTATATGCTGTGAGATTTGGGTCTATGCCTAGTTTCTGCCATACTCTTTTCCAGTTTTCCCGCAGTTTTTTTTAAAAATAGTGCATTCTTCTCCCAGAAGCTAGGGTCTTTGGGTTTATCAAATAATAGATTACTACAGTCATTGACTACTGTGTCTTCCATATTTAACCTATTCCTCTGGTCCACCACTTTATTTCTTAGCCAGTACCAAGCAGTTTTGATGATTGCTGCTTTGTAATACAATTTAAGATTATTTTTTCTAACTCTATAAAATAGTTTTTTGGTAGTTTGGTTGGTATGGCACTGAATAAGTAAATTAGATTAAGCAGGATTGTCATTTTTATTATATTAGCTCGGCCTACCCATGAGCAGCTGGTGGTTTTTCCAATTATTTAGATCCGATTTTATTTGTGTGAAAAGTGTTTTGTAATTGTGATCATAGAGTTCCTGGGTTTGTTTTGGGAGGTAGACTCCTAAATATTTTATAATATCTACAGTAAGTTTAAATGGAATTTCTTTTTCTATCTCTTGCTGTTGGGCTTTTTTGGTAATATATAGAAATGCCGATGATTTATGTGGGTTCATTTTATAGCCTGCAACTTTGCTAAAGTTGTTTATTATTTCAAGTAGTTTTTTACTTGATACTCTAGGATTCTCTAAGTATATCATCATGTCATCTGCAGAGTGATAGCTTTGTTTCTTCTTTGCCTATTCTAATGCCTTCAATTTCTTTTTCTTCTCTTATTGTTAAAGCTACAGTTTCCAGTACAATATTGAATAACAGTGGTGATAATGGACATCCTTGTTTCACCCCGATCTTATTGGAAATGCTTCTAGCTGTCCCCATTACATATAATGCTTGCTGAAGGTTTTAGAGATGCTATTTATTATTTTAAGGAAGACTCCATTTATACCTATGCTTTCTAGTGTTTTTAATAGAATGGGTGTTGTATTTTATCAAAAGCTTTTTCTGCATCTATTGAGATGATCATGTGGTTTCTGTTGGTTTTGGTGTTGATATGCTCAATATGCTGATAGTTTTCCTAATATTGAACCAACCCTGCATTCCTGGTATAAATCCTACCTGGTCATAGTGTATTATTCTTGTGATAAGTTGCTGTAATCTATTTGCTAGTATTTTGTTTAAAATTTTTGCATCTATATTCATTAGAGAAATTGGTCTATAATTTTCTTTCTCTGTTTTGACTCTTCCTGGTTTAGGTATCAACACCATATTTGTATCATAAAAAGAATTTGGTAAGACTCCTTCTTCACCTATTTTCCCAAATAGTCTATATAGTATTGGAATTAATTGTTCTTTAAATGTTTGATAGAATTCACATGTAAATCCATCTGGCCCTGGAGATTTTTTCCTAGGGAGTTCATCAATGGCTTGTTCAATTTCTTTTTCTGAGATGGGGTTATTTAAGTATTTTACTTCCTCTTCAGTTAATCTGGGCAATTTATATTTTTGTAAATATGTATCCATTTCACTAAGATTGTCAAATTTGTTGGCATATAGTTGGGCAAAATAATTCCTAATTATTGTTTTAATTTCCTCTTCCTTGGTGGTAGCTTCATCCTTTTCATTCTTGATACTAGTAATTTGGTTTTTCTTTTTTTAATTAAATTAACCAAAGGTTTATCTATTTTATTGGTTTTTTCATAAAACCAGCTCTTAGTTTTATTTATTAGTTCAATAGTTTTCTTAATTTCAATTTTATTAATTTTTCCTTTGGTTTTCAATATTTCTAATTTGGTGTTTAGTTGAGGATTTTTAATTTGTTTTCCTTTTTCTAGTTTTTTTAGTTGTATGCCCAATTCATTAATCTCCTCTTTTTCTATTTTATTTATGTAAGCATTTAGAGATATAAAACTTCCCCTAAGAACTTTTGCTGCATCCCATAAGGTTTGGTATGTTGTCTCATTATTATCATTCTCTTCAATGAAATTATTTATTGTTTCTATGATTTGTTGTTTAACCCAATCATTTTTTAGGATTATATTATTTAGTTTCCAATTATTTTTTAGTCTATCTTTCCATGGCCCTTTATTACATATAATTTTTATTGCATCATGATCTGAAAAGGATGCATTTAATATTTCTGCCTTTCTGCATTGATTGTGAGGTTTTTATGCCCTAGTACATGGTCAATTTTTGTGTATGTGCCATATACTGCCGAGAAAAAGAGTATATTCCTTTCTATTCCCATTCAGTTTTCTCCAGAGGTCTACCATACCTTACTTTTCTAATGTTCTATTCACCTCCTTAACTTCTTTCTTGTTTATTTTGTGGTTAGATTTATCTAGTCAGAAGAGGGAGGTTCAGGTCCCCCACTAGTATAGTTTTGCTGTCTATTTCTTCCTGTAACTCCCTGAACTTCTCCTGTAAGAATTTGGATGCTATACAATTTGGTGCATATATTTAGTAATGATATTACTTCATTGTCTATGGTGCCTTTTAGCAGGATGTAGTTTCCTTCCTTATCTCTTTGATTAGATCTATTTTTGCTTTTGCTTTGTCTGAGATCAGGATTGCTACCCCTTTTTTTGCTTCAGCTGAAGCATAATATATTCTGCTCCAGCCTTTTACCTTTACCCTGTATGTGTCACTCTTTTTCAAATGTAGGATTATGGTTTTTAAGCCATTCTGCTATCCGCTTCCGTTTTATGGGAGAATTCATGCCATTCATATTCACAGTTATGATTACTATCTGTGTCTTTTTCTCCATCCTTTCCCCCATTTATGCTTTTCTTTCTCTTTTCTCCTTTCCCTCCCTCACTAGTGTTTTGCTTTTGACCATTGCCTCCTTCAGTCCCTCCTCCCTTCTATTATCCCTTTCCCTTTTCTTCCCCTTTACCCTTACTGCTTGTTCCCTCCCTTCTATCCCCCCTCACTTTTCTTTCCCCTTTTCCCTCCTACTGCGTATAGGGCAAGTTAGATTTCTATATCTAACTGATTATGTTATACCCTTCTTGAGCCAAATCTGATGAGAGCAAGGTTCAAACAATGCTCACCCCCCTCCCTTCTTTCCCTCTGCTGTAAAAAATATTTTGTGTCTTTTCCTGTAATGCAATTTACCCTTGTCTGCCTCCTTCTTTCTTAGTACATTTTCTCAGATCAGATTAATCCACTTGTTTTGATCCATTTAACCCACTTGATTAGAGTTTTTTTTTTATCATTACATCAAAGTCAACTAATATCCATCCTCTTAATGTATACTCCTTTAACATGATGTAGAGTGCCCAGGCACAACTGGTGGTTTTCTGAGCTGGCCACCACCGGTTTCCCACCCTTATGGAGGCACTCAGAGGTCCAGGTATTGGTGTTTGCCTACTGTATCACCTGGGCTTCAGGATTTATTCCTGGTTGACAGTTGGAGGCTCCAGGGCTCCAACAGCTCACCTGGTGTTGGGCTGGAACCAGCAAGGCCAGGACTTTAGGAAGCCTTTAGGTTGCTTTCTTCAGCTCCTTTCAGATGAATGCTGCAGGGTACTTATCCACCTGGGGCCCCTCGTAGTTCTGCCTCCCTTGTTTTCGCTGAGGCATTAGGAGACCTGTTTGCTGGGCTGCTGTACTGCTGCTCACCATCTTTCTTCTAATTCAGCTGTTCCAGGGTTTTTTTCTGGGTTTTCAGAGGTTGATAGGGGAGAGTGAGAGTGACTAACTTTTTACTCTGCCACCTTGGCTCCTGGAAGCGGAAGTCCATTCTAAATTATCTTAAGGATGGAATAAGACTAAAAAACCAGTCTTTGAAACTTTAGGGTGGGGGTAAGGATAGGGTCCTGTAAGTAAAGGAGAAATGAAAAGAAGGAGAAGCAGGGCATAATCATCAAGGATACAAAAGATAAATTATCTCTCTTCCACAATTTAGTCTATTTGGCCTTCTCTGGCTGTTAGCTATTTGTATTGAAGGCAGAGTAAAACTAATTCATTCCTTGAGGGAAAGTAAGTAAAAAAGAGCTTACTTTGTGGAAAAGGGAGTTGGGGAAGATGAATGTTTGGAAGAATTCCCTACACCAATTCACCTTCACCTAAGAACAAAATCAGATTTTTAACTAGGGTAGGCCACTAGGATTTTTCCCAAGGGTGCTGAAATTTGAAGGGAACTGAGAACACTTGCATTCCTTCTACAACACAGAAATAACTGAGTTTAGCACTTGGTTAACAAGAATAAAGTAGTAGGAAGTCAATAGAAATGTGGATCCTACACCGATCATAGCCCCACACAGACACTTCTCTTTGACCCCTATTCCCTACCTGTAAACATTGATAGTCACCTTGAATAAAGTAACTTTTTGGTGTCCTAGAATCTATCTCTCTCTTGCCTCATTTTGATGGCTAAGGAGCCAAAAATACTTTTTTTATGATGATGAGAAACATCCTTGTCTAAGTGATGGTCTTTTCATACAGTCTCCTGAGAAAGGGTAAGGCTGGATTGTAGAGGTCTAGGATTTAAAAGAGACCTTTGGAGTTCATAGTCTGTGGGAAATCATCTTGGTTTACTAAAATTGTATATATGTTTTTCTTACTTCAACTTCTTCACATTGTTTTTAAAACAAAGATATAGTATACTGTACTAAAAAGAGTTCTGAATTTAGAGCCAAAAGATTGATTCAAACCCCAGTTCTGTCAAATTACCTATGTGACCTATGTAAGTCACTCTCTGACTTGGTTTCCACGTATTAAAAATTAATGAGTTGGACTAGATGACCTTTAAAATCTTTTTCAATTCTAATTATGATTCTGTGATACTAAGTAAGGCAGATCTTTTGACCATGAATTAGTAATATGATCTCCTGTCACTAAAGTAGAATCTAGAAAAGTAAACAGAGATTTGTTACTTCTTACCAATATTGTTTTAATAAACCTGATCTTTGTTTAATATTTTGTATGTTTCTCTGATTGCAGAAGTACCAGGGAGCAAAGGAGCTTTTTATAGAGATAGGAACTAAATTCATATATCCTAGGGGCTAAACACTGAGTGGGGCCCAGACATTTTAAAATTCTCATTAATTGGACTTCAAAATTGGAACTAGTCCCTGGGAGCTAATGCATAAGGTCCTGAACCATGGGTTAAAGAAAGTTAAGGGGCTTGGGGATCATCTAATTCAATATCCTTATTCCACAGATGAGGAAACAATTTCCATTATTTCTACATGTTCCCTTACTTGGCCTCTATAATACTGAATCACATCAGTTTTGCAATGTTGAATTTACAAATTCATTTTCCCACATTAGAGAATTAGGCAGAACAGTTTAATGGAGTGGGTACTGGATTAGAGTCAGAGAGACTTGGGTTCAAATCCCACCTCCGATACTCACTTGCCCTGTGAACTAGATCAAGACCTTTTACTTTTCTCAGCCTCAGTTTACACATACAGGAATTGGAGAAAATTATATATGCAGTAGAATTTGAAAACATGTAAGTTCTTCGAAAGTATTTCCCGAGGAACAGTTCTTTATGACAAAGTTTAGGAAGGAGATCTATAAGCTGAGGAGCTTTAAGAGGAGGGAAACCAGGGTGTTAAGAGCCTTAAATCCATGTTATATGAGGACTGGTTGAAGAAATCAGGAATGTTTAGCCTGATGAGGAGAAGAATCAGGACAGGAAAATGTCTGCCATCTTTGACTATTTCAAGGGCTGCCTTATAGAAGAGAGATTAAACATTATAGCTTTGACTCCATAGACCAGGGCTTGAAAAAATGAGTAGAAATTTCAAAATTGCAATTTGTATTTAATTTCAAGAAAATTTTCTTAATTAAAGCTATCAAATTACTATTGACTAGAGAAATGGAAATTAAAACAACTCTAAGGTACCACCTCAAACCTACCAGATTGGCTAATATGACAGAAAAGTAAACTAAAAAATATTGGAGATAATATGTAAAAATTAGGACACTACTATACTGTTTGTAGAGTTGAGTTGTGAAGTGATCCAACCATTCTGGAGAGCAATTTGGAACTATGCCCAAAGAACTGTAAAAATGTCCATGCCCTTTTACTTAGCAATAACACTAGTACAAGGTCTATATCCCAAAGACATATATATATATATATATATATATATATATATATATATATATATATATACATATATATATATATATATATATATATATTTAAAGAAAAGGGCATATATGTATAAAAATATCTATAGCAACTCTTTTGTGGTGACAAAAAAAAATTGGAAACTAAGGGCATACCCATTAATTGGGGAATGGCTGAACAAGTCATAATATATGGTTGTGGTGGAATACTATTGAGCTGTGAGAAATGACAAGCAGAATGCTTTTAGAAAAACCAGGAAAGACTTACATAAAATGATTCAAAGTGAAGTGAGCAGAAGCAGGAGAACATTTTGCACAGTAACAAAAATATTACATAATCAACTGTAAATGACTTGGCTATTCTCAGGAATACAATGATCCAACACTATTCAAAAAATCTCATGATGAGAAATGTTACCACCTCCAGAGAAAGAACTGCTGAATTCTGAGTACAGATTGAATATACTTTTTTTGAACTTTATTTTTCTTGATGTTTTATTGGGGATGTAGGGTCTGTATTTTCTTCCACAACATGACTAATATGGAAATGAGTTTTGTATAACTGTACGTGAACAATCTATATCAAAGTGCTGACCTTCTCAATAAGGAAGGAAGGGAGCAAGGAAAGATGGGAGATAATTTGGAATCAAATGTTTGAAAAATGTTTAAATTGTTCTTAAATGTAATTGGAAAAAATTAAAAATAATTAAACCTATCCAAAATTTGATGGGCTGAATTTAGGGGTAATGGTCTCTCCTTAAAGATTTTAAATGACAAGATAAATGCCTACCTGTCAGATATACCATAAGGAGGATTTATTTCATGTACAGGTTGGAATAAATGACTACTGAGGTCCCTAACAGTTCTCAGATTCTATAATTCTGTTATGTTCTATGTGTTCACTTATACATGAAAGCTTACTTCTATTGCCTGATACATTACTCAATTTATTTTCTAACATATTAAACCTACTAAGTTGACTCATGATACAATGTGGAGAGATGAGTACAAAGAAATTCAGAAGAATTATTTCAATTGACTCCTGGTTTTCTAAACATTCTCTCCACCTTATAAGGCTAAAATAGTACAATTGAGTGATCTAAATCACTGACTTACCTTTCTTTGGGGGCTCTCAGAAGAATTCTTGATTTATAATTGGACTTTGAGTGACACAGTGAGATTTTTTACTAGGTAGGAAAATAGTAGCATAAAAATAATAGATCTGAAATGAATGTACTGTTACATATAATTGTATTCTTCAAAATAAATCTTTGTGTTTCAAACCAGGTACATTCTGCACAGGTCACAGCTTTTGTAAGTATAGTATTTTGTGGAAATTATTTGTCTGAGATAAACATAACAGTAGAAAACAAGGCTATATATTTCATGATAGCAGAGATCTTTTAAGTCAGAAACCAAAGTTTGCCTGGGTGAGAGACATCTAATTGGAGAGAAAACAATCTTCATGAACAGAAAGACATCTCAGTGCCTTTTGAGATGTATAGGAAAAAAAAACTTATCTCTGAAACCACAAAGAAGTTTGCTTTTCAAAAATGAATGTAGCTTCTGCCTAATTTTAACATTTTTCAGTTAGTTATAGCTTTGAATCTGAGATGAAAGGAAAGAAACTACAGCTTTATCCCAAAGGGACTAGTCAGTTAGTTTATCAGTAATTTAAGGTAGAAGATAGAAGGTGCTTCTGGACTCTACTCAGCAAGTGTAAGTGTACGGACATATGTAGGAAAGCAAAACAAAACAGAAACAAAAACAAAAACAGAAACAAAAAAACATAGCAAATCCAAGTAAAAACTCTCTAGATTTAGTGTACCTAAAAGAACATCTGGGAAAAGGTAAAAAGTGGTCAGAGGATAACAGACATAGCATAGAAAAGTGAAGAAGGTCAAGGTATAGGTGTGAATTCTTCCTTTGAAGTAGCTAAGTAAAAATCTCTCCAGTTCCAATCTGTTCCTGTGTTGCTTCAATTATGTTTTCATTTCTTTCTTGTATACATAGATCTTGTATTTCCAAAACTCATTCTGACCTATTTCTATTTAATTTCTCTTCAAAACAAAACAAAACTAGACAAAAAATGAGAATATGCATTCTCCTAGACTTTCAATTATGTTACATACATTCATCTGAAGGATTGTTGAGTGTATAGTTAAGGGCTATTGATTCCAATCCTATGGTGCATGAGTATGCAGAGAATTCCCAGTCTCCTCTTCCAACTATGTTAGACATTTATTTTTTAGTTTTTCCTTACATTCTCATCAAGAAAAAAAATCATCAAGAACAAGAAAAAAATTCACCTCATCTGTGTGTCCTGGGATGATTCACTTAATCTATCTGGTCCTCAATTTACCTCAATTGTATAATAAAGCATTTGAACTCAGTGAACTCTAGGAAGCCTTCTAGTCACAGGTCTTCCCACCAGTATCTTCCTTCTGTTATACTGCCTAATCCTAACAAAGTTCCTTGAGTTTACTTTGATTTTTGTTTTCTTTCTCTTTCCTTGTCTCTGTCTCTGTCTCTTTCCCTCCCCTGTCTCTCTTTCTGTCTCTCTGTCTCTCTGCTCTCTCTCTCTCTCTCTCTCTCTCTCTCTCTCTCTCTCTCTCTCTGTCTCTCCTTCTGTCATTTGACCAATCCTTTTCCTAGTTAAGTAAGAGTGTGATGACTAATTTTCCCTATTCTGCCTATTCATCTACACTTCCATTTCATTATCATTCATTTGTGATGCCCATAACAAGAAATCAAGAAATGTGTCCATGACATACCCTTTCATACTCCTCATCCTTTTCAGGACATTCTAGGATCTACTCATACGAATGCTAATTCTCAAGAGAGGCACTGGAACACAGCTAGAATTACTCTATAATTGAGTCCAGGGCCTCATCCTGTCCTTAGCTTTCTCCCTTTTCACTTACTGTTTTGATATGACTTCATCTCCTTTGAACCTGTGTTCAACTCTCTGTGACATGCTCAGTTCACTCCATTCCCAATTACTTCCCTTCCACTCCCAGTGCAAGTTGAACCAGAGACACAGAATCACATTTTGTAGAAATTATTTTATCTCCAAGGAGGCTCTCTGTAAGGCTGTATTCTTATTCCCTCTTGCTTCTTGGGAATCACTTCTTAATGTTGTCAGAACAATGTTTTTCATTTCTTTTGGCAAGAACTAATTTTTATTTTTTCCCACTTAATAGCATTTTGATTTTTTTCCAATTATGTAACGATAGTTTGTAACCTTCATTTTTGTAAGACTCTGAGTTCCAAATTTTTCTTCCTCTCTTCTTCCTCTCCCCTGCTAAGACAACAAGCAATCTTATATAGGTTATACATGTACAATCATTAAACATATTTCCATATTTGTCATGTTGTGAAAGAAGAATCAGAACAAAAGGGAAAGACCACATGAAAGAGAAAACAAAACAAAACAAAGTGACAATAGTATGTTTTGATCTGCATTCAGACTTCACAGTTCTTTCTCTGGATGTGGATAGCATTTTGCATCATGAATCTTTTGGAATTGTCTTGGATCATTGTATTGCTGAGAAAAGCTAGTCTATCTTAGCCAATCATTGCATAATGTTGTTACTTCGTACGATGTTCTACTGGTTCTGCTCACTTCACTTAGCAACAGTTCATGTAACTCTTCCCAAGTTTTTTTTTCTGAAATTCACCTGTTCATCATTTCTTATAGCACAATAGTAGTCCATTACATTTAATAACCACAAATTTTTCAGCCATTCCCTTATTGATGGACATCCCTTCAATTTCTAATTCTTTGTCACTGCAAAAAAGAGCTGCTCTAAATATTTTTGTGCACGTAGATCCTTTTCCCTTTTTCATGATCTCTTTGGGATACTTACCTAGCAATGGTATAGCTGGATCATATACACAGTTTGACTGCCCTTTGGGCATAATTCCAGATTCTTCTCCATAATTATTGGATCAGTTGACAACTCCAACAACAATGCAGTAGTGTTACAATTTTCTCACATCTTCTCCAACATTTATCATTTTCTTTTTCTGTTATATCAGCCAATCTGATAGCTGTGAGGTGGTTTAGTTGTTGTTTTAATTTGCATTTTTCCATACAATAGTGATGTAGGACATTTTTTTTTCATGTGACTATAAATAGCTTTAATTTCTTCATCTGAAAATTTCCTGTTCATACCATTTACCAATTGGGGAATGACTTGCATTCTTACAAAATTGACTGAGTTCTCTATGTATTTTAGAAATGAGGCCCTTATCAGAAACACCGGTTGCAAAAATTGTTTCCTATCCTTTTGGCTCCCAGCTCGTGTTGGTGAAGGTGCAACTTCTTTTATTTGTCCTGAATCCAGGTTCATCCCACACTGGCAGCCACCCCACAGTGTCCAAGCCAAGACTCCATTTTTGTTGCTGCCATGCCTTCCAAGTTTGACACATTCAGAACAGACAGACCCAGATTGACATTGTGACTTCTGCCTCAGCCTTGATCATCAAAGCCCTAAAGTAACCTCCAGTTAGGACAGAAGGGGTCCCTGGGCATGAATTCCAAAGCTGAACATGTAGATTCAGTTCCTCATGTCATGGTCTTTGGAAGTCTGGCAGTTTGCTCTTGATGAACTATTTCTTCTCTTTCAGACAAATTTCATTGGCTTTAGTGGAAAGAATTCAGAACAGATGGAGATGGTGGGCTCATCCTTAATGAATCAGAATCTCCTCTTGTTCCTTCCAGTCTTGGCTGGAGAAGAATTTCAGGTTAGGCAGTTTCCCCTACAGGCCACCAAAATGACAAGGTTTAGGGATGCTGGGGTGCTGGGACCCCAAAATCACAACAAAGAAAAGAATTAGAAAAATTCTGAAAGAATTCAACACAAACCTTTCAGCCAAAGGCATGGTTTATTAGAATGTCTGTCATATTGGGCAGACTCTTAAGGAGTCTGAATGTTAGTGAGCTATTGGCTAGATTGTACGAATATAAGCAGTAGCTAGATTTTAAGAATCTAAGTTGGCGAGAACTAATTCTCATTCCTCCTTCTGTGATCTGACTGTCCCCACACTCAATATTCTATCTGTACTTCCACATCACTCTAAAGGTAAAGAGAGAAACTGAAATCATTTTATCCATTTCTCCTCTTGTGTCTTGACTAGTCTTTCACTGGGCCTGTCTCCTTTCTCTACCTGAGAAAAGTTCTTTTGTATTATTCCACTACCTAAGATATTGATTTAGTATTGATTTACATTCAGGTTTTTCCATGAAATATTAATTTATTTCTCCTCCCCTATTGTTTTGATTTTTTCCTATTTTCTTGTTTCCTTGGATTGTTTAGTCCATTAGCATTCTCTTTTCCCTTTCAATATTTCTTAGAAAATATTCAGATTTTTAATAAAGTAAATCAAATAATGAAAAAAACCACACTTTCCCATTGTGAAATTGTAGGCTTATGTATTTCTAGTCAAATAAACATTTTATTACTTACTCTTATATTGCTATAATTCTGTTATATGAATGCAATGAAATATTAGCATGCAACATGAAATGAAAGACAGTTTCAAAAAACTTGAGAAATATTTTATGAACTTTTACAATGCAAAGTGAGTAGAATTAAAACTATTTATATCATAATAACAATATTATAAAGACAAATAATGAGATATGTAAGAACTATTATTAATGCAATGACCAATCATGATCTCAAAGAACTGATGATGACTCATATTACCCAGATCCTGATAGAGATGATGGACTTTTTGTAGAGGATGAGACATAGAACCATTCTGCTGCTTGGTATGCTTGTTGCAAATCTTTCCTCCAATCCTGTCCATTTTCCACTAAATTAGCAAAGTAATCTTATTGAAATAAAGATCTAAATGTGTCAAACACCCATTTACCCTGCCCATTTTATTTCTGTTCCATGTTTATTTTGTATACCCTGCTAAACTCTGGGTCTTTTTATTTCCTTTCCTTTCATTTATTTATTCTGGTAAATAATGGGGGTTTTTTTGTTCAATTACATGTAAAGATAGTTTTCAACATTCATTTTTATAAGATTTTGAATTTCAAATTTTTCTCCCTCCCTGCTTACCTCCCATCCCACTTACCCATAATGGCAAGCAATCTGATATTGGTTATACATGTGCAATCATGTTAAATATAATTCCACCTTGGTGATGTTTTGAAAGAAGAAAAATCAACAAAAGGAAAAAGAAAACAAAGAAAAATGTGAAAATAACATGCTTTGATCTGCATTCAGATTCCCTAGTTCTTTTTTCTGGATATTGATAGCATTTTCTATCATGAGTCTTTCGGAATTGTTTTGGATCATTGTGTTGCTGACAGGAGCTTAGCATAGTTGATTATTGAACAACCCTGTTAGTACTGTATACAATGTTCTCCTCATTCTACTCACTTTACTCAGCATCAATATATGTACGTCTTTCCAGGTTTTTCTGAAATCTGCCTGTTCATCATTTCTTACAGCACAACAGTGTTTTATTGCATTTATGTAAAACAACTTGTTCAGCCATTCTACAATTGAAGGGCATTCCCTCAATTTCCATTTTTTTTGTAACCACTATAAATGTAGGTCCTTTTCACATTTTTATGATCTCTTTGTGAAACACACCTAGTAGTGGTATTGGTGGATCAAAAGGTATGCACAGTTTTATAGCCCTTTGAGCATAGTTGCAAATTGCTCTACAGAATGCTTAGATCAGTTCACAACTCCACCAACAATGCATTAGTATTCCAATTTTCCCACAACTTCTCCAACATTTATCATTTTCCTTTTCTGTCACATTACTTCTGTCTGTTCTTGCTGAGTTTTGTTGGTAATATATAGAAATGTTGAGGATTTATGTGGGTTTATTTTGTATCCTGTGACTGTTAAATTTGTTAATTATTTCAGGTAGTTCTTTAGTTGATTGTCTAGGATGCTCCAAGCATACCATCATATCATTTGCAGAATGCTAGCTTTGTTTCCTCATTGATTATTCTAATTCTTCAATTTCCTTTTCTTCCATTATTGCTAAGCCAAAATTTCTAGCATAATATTTAATAATAATGGTGATAATGGGCATCCTTGTTTCACTCTTGATCTTATTGGGAAAGTTTCCAATTTATTCCCAGTGTAGATGATGCTTGTTGATGATTTAAAATAGACACTAGTTATCATTTTGAAGAAAGCTCCATTTATACCTATGCTCTCTAATGATTTTAATATGAATAGGTCCTATATTTTGGCAAAAGATTTCTCTGCATCTATTGAGATAATCACATGATTTCAGGTGGTTTTATCATTATTTTGGTTCCCTTTAAAGACATGATCTAAGATATTTTCTTTTTTGCAAAATGTCCAGTGAATTACTTCAAGACTTACAATCATCTTTTTAAAGATCTGCTTTTTATGTAAAAAAAAATCTTTGTTTATCAAAATGTCAAATTGATTTGTTTTCTAAACTTCATTTTATTTGCTTTCTTGCTGTCTGAAATGTATTATTTGATGTGATAATTCTGAAGATTATGATTTTTCTTGGTGAGCTGAACTTGAGTTTTCGTTCCACCTATTCAATGAATATCTTTTCTGTCACATATATAGATATAACTTCAATAATTCAGGTGTTGCATACTTTAATTGACATGGTTACTACTTCTATCAACCCACATTTTGCCCCCTCTATGATTCAGTTTGTTGTCTTCCAGAGGTGCTCTGGCTGAACCTCATGATCAATCTACTAAACTTAATGAGGATAATTTTCTACTAGGAGAAATAAAGTCCACATTCTTATATGTGAACTCAAAGACTTTCTATTTTGTCATACCTCATTTGGTTCTTTTGTGATAGCTTTCATGTCACTGAGAATTTGGGATAAAATTTTAGAGGAAGTAATCAAGTAGTTTAAGTTGTTCCCTAAAATAAGAATCACACAGCTCTTGTTCTTGATTTCTTGACACATTCTTTGAACCTGAATGGAGAACCTATAGTTTTTTCTCAGATTAGACTTATCTAGAAAAATACATGCAGTTGAGTATTTACAAGTGGATTATAACTTATGGTGGTCAGGTTCTGCAAGGTGATGATCTCTGAAACAAAAGGGACTTATGATGTATGATCATCTACTGTGTAGAGACCTGAGGTGATCTTTTACATGCAAAATTGGAAGGAGAAAGTAAGTTCTGAAAAAAGCTAGTTATTTATGAGCAGCAATAGACAGCACATTTAAATTAAAGTAATAATTTATTCTATTTTAGGCAACCAAGAAAGTCTGCATCCTTGGTTATTACTATTTAGACAGAATTATAGTAAGGGACGGCACATGGTTCAGAGCCAGATAATGACAAATACATTTGGAGGCACTGTGATTCTACATTATTAAAAATCTAACCTTAGACATATTATCAAAGAAATATGATCAGAGCTGAGTGCACAGTAGGTGTTTGTTAAATATCCATTAATTAATTGATTTTTTTCCCCCATGGTCAAGAACTTTTTAGAGGATGCTGCTAATGAGATCATGATATTAATCCTTATACCAGTGGGTTTGTCAGCATGGTATAGGGGAAAGATAGTTCGATAAGATATCACTTCCAAGTACCCACTACTTAGCAGCCATTCCTTAGGATAAGGTAAGGGGACTGAAGCTTGGCCTGATAAGTCAGTACTAGATTAGAGAGGGATTTCACATTTTTTAATTGCTTTCTAACTCATTTTTATAAACACTGAGTTCTGGAGTAACATAAATCACAACACTAGATGAAAACAAACAAACCTGTAAATATCACATAGGATCACAGGGAACAATTAGAAAAGCATGAGGGCAGAGCAACGATTATGGATTAGAAGCAGCAAACCAGCCAACTCTTCTAACATTCCTCTCCAAACAACTTTGAAAAAACATGTTAAATCAATTTCTGGAGAAGTAGAGATAAAAAAGAAAAAAAAAAGGTCAGGATGAGACTTTTTTTTCCAATCCAAGACAACTTAGGAGATCGGTGGAAGAGGTCTGTGAAGTCATGTCGATGGACACTCATAGCTAACACAGGGGCAACACCAACAGTCAACTTTGGAGGCAGCTGCAACAGTAGCAAAATCAGTTTCAGGAGCTCTCAGACTAGAGACAGGAAGGGGATTTGATAATTGATCAGAAAAAGATCACAGGGGATTCTGAGTTGACATTGGGCACAGGACTGAGCACTAACTGGCAAATCCCATGTGAGGTTCCATGTTGTACTTCCAGGGAAGAGAGTAGCACTTTTGCTAAGTCAAAAGAAAATGAGTCCTGGTTGCAGTTTTACAGCCAAGCAGAGTACTGGCACTTACAGCTACAAAGGAACAAGGCCACTTCTTGGTTTAAGGCTAGATTATGGACCAGGAGAAGAGTGACCACATCTTTTGCAAGAATACACTACATTGGAAGCACCAAAACATTATAGAGCCAAGGAGCTAGTTCTGAAAATAGCATCTCAAAAAGCAGGAAAATTTAATGAGTTTCTCCCCACTCATAGATACACAGAGCCCAATTTTAACATAAAGTTCAAAATCAAGAAATAGTCTTTAAAAATGAGTAAACAACAAAAAATTAAAAACCCGACCTTTAAAAAGTTACTATGATGGTAGAGAATATCAGGACAAAAACTCAGAAGAAAACAAAAGTGTGAAAACAACTAAAAGCAAAGCATCAAAGAAAATGCAAGTTAGCCCAACAAAAACTCTTTAAAAAGCTAAAGGAGATAAGAGTAGAAGAAAAATTGGGAAAAATAAAAAAGTAATTCAATAAAATCATGAAAAAAGAATTGACAGCTTGGTAATAGAAGCACAAAACACTGAAGAGAATTATACTTAAAAAAAAAAACAACAAATTGGCCAAATTCTAAAAGAGATACAAAAATTATGTGAAGAAAAAAAAAACTCCTTAAAAGAAAAGCTGACAAAATGGAGGTGGGGGGCAGGAAAAGTAAAAAAAAAAAAAAAAACCTCACTGGATAAAATAATTCCTTAAAAATTATAAGTAGGGGGGCAGCTAGGTGGCACAGTGAATAGAGCACCAGCCCTGAAATCAGGGGACCTGAGTTCAAATCTGGCCTCAGACCAATCACTTGACACTTACTAACTGTGTGACCCTGGACAAATCACTTAACCCCAATTGCCTAAAAATTAAAAAATATATATATAAGTGGGTAAATGGGAGCTAATGATTTCATGAGACCTCAAAATACAATAAAGGAAAGACAAATAAATAAAAACAAATAGGAGAAAATGTAAAATATGTCATTAGCAAAACAACTAATCTAGAAAATAGTTCAGAGGGCAGAGTCAAGATGGCAGAGTAAAAGCAGTGACTTGCTTGAACTCTCCCCCAAACCCCTCCAAATAACTGTAAAAATGGCTCTAACAGATTCCAGTCCAGAAAACCCACAAAAAGACAAATTTCCAACCCAAGACAACTTGGATGATTAGAAAGGTCTATTGTAATAGGCTGGGAGAGGAGTACAGTTTAGTGTGGGCACACAGGCAAAGCCCAGGTCTCAGCAAACCTGAAGCAGGCCTCAACAGACTGAATCAAGGGCAGCTGTGGTGGTTTCCAGACTTCTCAACCTACAAATACCAAAGACAGCTAAGAAGGTCAGGAGGAAAAGTCTGTAGGACTGTGGTGAGAGAGGAGCTCAGTCCAAGACCCAGTCCAGAGAAGCCCCAGGGCAGCAGCTGCTTCCCTAGCTCTTGGCACACAGACTGAGGGGGAATCAAGTGGCTGATGAAAGGGGGATTGCAGGGATCTCTTTGCTGATGCTGAAGCAGGATTCTCTTGCTTTTCCTGTGCTTGGATCTGGGTTGCAATTCTGAGTGGTGGTCCTGGGGCAAAGAGGAGCGCTGACGAGGTGGAGCTCGTAGTGGCCATAGAATGGGAATCCTTCTCACAGTTCTGAGGCAGAAAAGAGTGCTTGTGGTCACTCATAGACCAGAGCACAGGCCAGGAAAGGAGTAAACACCTCACCCTTGATTATACTACCTTGGAAGAATGGAAAATTTACAGGTCCCCAGAAGTATCTCTGAAAATAGCTGCACAAAACTCCTGAACCTTAGAGTACATCCTCCACACTGGATGCAGACTCCTACCTTAACAAAGAGTTTAAAACTCAAGAAATTGTCTGGGAACATGAGCAAACTGCTAAAACAAATGTCAGACCATAAAATCTTTCTTTGGTGACAAAGAAGATCAAAATATATAAGCAGAAGAAAACAATGTCAAAGCTCCTACATCCAAAGCCTCCAGGAAAAATACGAATTGGTCCCAGGCTGTGGAAGAGTTCAAATAGGATTTTGAGAAGCAAGTAAGAGAATTAGAGGAAAAACTGGGAAGAGAAATGAGAGTGATGCAAGAAAATCATGAAAAACAAGGCAACAGCTTGATAAGGAGACCCCAAAAAATACTGAAGAAAATAACACTTTAAAAAATAGGCTAGCCCATGCTGAACTGCATTCCTCTGCCAGCCCTGCTCAATAGACCTTTCCAATCAACCATCCAGTTGTCTTGGGCTGGAAATTTGTTTCACTCTGTCTTTTTGTGGGATCTGCTGCTCTAGAATTTGTTTAAAGCCATTTTTACAGGTATTTGGAGGGGTTTGAGGGAGAATTCAAGCAAGTCACTGCTTTTACTCCATCTTGGCTCTGTCCCTCCTCTATCTCTTGTTTTATCATAAATTCTTTCCTCCCTCATATATCTGACAGGTCAACTATTCTTTACTCTCCTAATTTACTTATGGTATCACCCTTTATGTGTAAATCTTGTACCCATTTTGAGTTTATCTTTATATACAGTGTAAGATGTTGCTTTATGCCTAGTTTCTGCCATACTATTTTCTAGTTTTCCTAGCAGTTTTTGTCAAATAGTGAGCTCATATCCCAGAAGCTGGAGACTTTGCATTTATCAAAGTAAATTACTATAATCATTGAATATTGTGTCTTGGTAGCTAACCTATTCCACTGATACATCACTTTATTTCTTAGACAGTACTAAGTAGTTTTCACGACTGCCACCTTATGATACAATTTTAGATCTGGGATATCTAGGCCACCTTCCCTTGCATTTCCTTTCTTTAATTCCCTGGATATTCTGGATCTTTTATTCTCCCAAATGAATTCTGTTATTGTTTTTTTTTTCTAGCTGTACAAAATAATTATTTTTATTATTGGTTGGTATAGCACTGAATATATAAATTATTTTATTATATATATATATATATGTAATATAAAACATATAAAGTCATTTTTATTATAGTACCTCAGCATACCCATGAGCAACTGATGAAAGAGAAGACTTTCAAGCATTCCTGATGAACAGACCAGAGCTGAATATAAAATTTGACATTCAACCAGAAGACTAAACAAAAGCAAGAAAAGATTTTTAAAAATAGAGAAAACACAAAAGAAACTTAATAGGTTAAATGTTTCTATGGAAGCAAGATACACGTAACTCATAAAAAAAAAACTTTGTCATGTTAGAGTATTTACAAAGAAGTTTACATAGTTGAGGGTGGATGTTTGAGCAGCAAGGTGGTACAGTGTATAAAGTTCTTGGCCTGGCATCATTTTGCTGAGTTCAAATCTGGCCTCAGATACTTCCTAGCTATGTGACCCTGGGAAAGTCACTTAACCCTGTTTGCCTCTGTTTCCTCTTCTGTAAAATGAGTTAGAGAAGGCAATGGCAAACCACTTCAGTCTCTTTGCCAAATGGGGTCACAAAGAGTCAGACACGACTGACTGAACATGGATGTGAACCAATTATATTGAAGTGATCACATAAAGGGATGATAAAGAGAGATGCTTTGCAAAAATGGTAAGGGAGAGGAAGAATTGAGAAAACTATCTCCGATGCAAGAAGACCATAAGGAAGAGCTTTTACAGAAGAAGGGAGAAGGGGAGAAAGTAGTGACTGTCAACACTTGAACTTCACACTAACTGAAATTAGTTCAAAGAGAGAAAAATACATAAACACACTCAGTTCGGTATGGAAATCTCTTTTATTCAAAAGAGAAGACAGAAAGGTGATAAGTGAAAGAGGGTGATAAAATAGAAGTAGCATTAAAGGAGGCAATGAACAGAAGAAAACCAGACTTTGAAGGAAAAATGGAGGAAAAAGTGAGAGAGAAGGAAAAAAAAAGAATAGAGAGAAATATATAGTAATCATAATGGTGAATGTGAATGAGATGCAATCACACGTTAAACAGAAATGTATAATAGAATACATTAGAAACCATAATCCAATAATATGCTGTATACAAGAAATATGCTTGATGAAGAAACACAGAGAGTAAATAAAAAGAGCTGAAGCACATTCTATTATGCATCAGCTGTGTTTAAAAAGAAGACAAAGTTATCCATCATGATCTCAAACAAAACAAAAGCAAAAAAAACCACCTAATTAAAAGAGACAGAGAAAACCATATTCTGCCAAAAAAAAGTACCAGTGAAAGTGAAGTAATATTAATACTAAATATAACTACACCAAATAGCATAGTATCCAAATTCTTAAAGAAAAAGTGAAATGAGTTACAAGAAGAAATAGAGAGTAAAACTATTCTAGCGTGGAACATCAATTTCCCCTCTCAGAAGGAGTTATACCTAGGCATAAAATAACCAAAAAAAAAAAAAGGAGATGAATAGAATTTTAGAAAAGTTGCAAATGATAGACTTATGGAGAAAATGGAATCAGAATAGAAGGAAGTATATCTTATTCTCAGCTGTACATGGAATTTTCACAAATACTGACCATGTATTAGGACATAAAAATCTGAGAAATTAATGCAGAAAAGGAGAAATATTAATTGCACCCTTTTATGCCATAATAAAAGAAAATTACATTCAATAATAGATTAAAATGAATTTAAAACAAAATAATTTATACTAAAGAATAAGTATGTCAAAGAAAAAATGATAGAGAAAATCAATAAATCCATTAAAATAAATGACAGCAATGAGACAACATACCAAAATTTGTGAGATGTAGCCAAATACTATTTAGAGGGAAATGAATTGGGCACATTTTTTTTAAAGTAGAAAAACAACTAATTAAAAATTCATAATTAAACAAAAATATAGATCCTGAAAATCAGAGGAGAGATTAATAAAAGATGAAAGTTAATAAAAAAGATACTGAAATAAATAAAACTAAGAGCTGGTTTTATGAAAACCCAAAAAGTAATTTGGTTAAACTGATTTTAAAAAAAAAAAAGAGGTAAACCAAATTATCAATATCAAAAATGAAAAGTGTAAATACTTCAACAGTAAAGAAGAATTTAAAGTAATTATTTGGGCCTATTTTCCCCCCCAAAAAAATATAAATTGTCCAGATTCACAGAATGGGGAAAGAATGCATAAACAGCCTTATATTAGAAAAAGAAATTGAGTTAACCATAAATGAGATCTCTAATAAAAATCCCCAGGACCAGATGGATTCACAAGAGAATTCTACCAAATACTTTGAGAGCAATTAATTTCAATATTTTAAAAATTATTGGGAAGAAAAAAATAGGTAAAGAAGGAATCATACAAAATTCATCCTATGAGAAAATGTGGTTTTGATATCTAAAATAGGGAGAGCAAAAAGAGGGAAAGAAAGCTATGACCCCTTTTCCATAATAAAACATTGATGAAATTTTAAATAAAATACTAGCAAGAAGATGACAGTGATATATCACAAAGATCATACTATATAAGCAAATGTGATTTATGCCAGGGAGGCAAGGCAGGTTCAAGATTAAAAAAAAAAATCTATCAGCATAATTGATCATGATATCCATAAGTGAAAAAAAGAAATCATATTATTATATCAATAAATACAAAAAAGTCTTTAATAAGATATAACACCCATTCCAATTTAAAAAAAAATATGAGAAATCACGGGAATAAATGTAGCCTTTCTTACAATAATATTTAGTATCTGTTTAAAACCAAGAGCAAGCATTATCTATAACAGGGATAAACTAGAAGACTTCCAAATTATATTAGTAACGAAGCAAGACTTTCCATTATCACAACTCTTAGTCAATATTATATTAAAATGTTAGCTACAGCAACAAAATAAGAAAAAAGTGATGGAAGGAATAAGGAGTAAGAGTAGTCAATGAGGAAAAAAAACTTTGATTCTTTGCAGGAGATATTATGGTATACCTTGAAAGTCCTAAGAAATCAACTAAAAAAATTTTAATAAATTTTCTAATTATAAAGTAAACCCACATAAATCATCAACATTTCCATACAGTGCCAACAACACCCTTCAAGAAGTAAAAGAAAAAGAAATTCCATTTAAGATATCTGCAGGCAATACATAATCCTTGGATGCCTTCCTGGCAGGTTGTGGTTTGGCCTTCATTCTCAAAGAAGACCATGACATCAGGGAGATGATGACATGACTTGCAATTGACTTTGATCTGAGGGAGGGAGGTCTGTGCAAGTTACCTGCCTTGCTTTCTCTTCCAGAGTCATCTGGGTCCAGTGGACTGATATTCATCAGGATGACCGAAGAAGGCCCAGGATGCAATGGGAGATCCTGGCCCTTTCAAGCTAAGGTTTTTTTAAGTTCTCACTTCAAGTAAGGCAATGCCCACTCAGTGAATAGGCTTCTTTAAGAAATGACTTAAGTGATGGCCCATTTAATAACAATAATAATAAATCAAATTGGTAGGGCAACACCCTAAAGGTTGCTGGTCAAAAGAAGCAGTTACTATTTATATTCTATCTGAGCCAGGAGGGCCCAAAAAATAACCATTAAATGGTGCTTGGGACAGAACCTAATGTCGTCCAATCCATGAGCTCCAGAGTGAATTGGGTTTAAGGCAAGCCCAGGGACCATAGCTACACAATTACAAAATACACTTCACATAAATAAATACAAATTTAAAAAGCCAGATAAATGTTAATTGCGTATGGGTACACCAAGACAATATAATAAAAAATGACAATTCTCCATAAATTAATTTACTTATTTGGTGACATACCAATAAAACTAACAACAAATTATTCTATAGATCTACAAATAATAATAATAATATTCATCTGGAAGAAAAATGGTCAAGAATATCAAAGGAGCCAATAACCTAGTTGTACTAGGTTTCAAACCACGTTACAAAGTCGTAAGCATCAATACAATTTGGAACTGGCTAAGAAATTGAATGGTACATCTATTAAATAGATTAGGTACATAATACACTGTAGTAAATGAGCATGGTAACCTACTGTTTAATAAACTCAGTGATCCAAGTTTTTGGGGGCAAGAATTCACTGCTAGATAAAGTTTGATTTGAAAAAAAGGAGATATTTCCCAATTGATAAATGGTCAATAAATATGAACAAGTAATTTTCGGAAGAAATCAAAGCTATCAATTGTCATATAAAATGCTCTAAATCACTACTGATTAGAGAAGCATAAATTTAAACAACTCTGAGGTACCACCAAATATCTATCAGATTGATTAATATGACAGAAAAGGAAAATGATAAATGTTGGAGGTATGGAAAAAGTTGGACACCAATGCTTTGTTGCTGGAGCTGTGAACTGATTTAACAATTTTGGAGAACAATTCGTAAATATGCTCCAAGGGCTATAAAAATGTGTATAAGCTTTGTCGAGCAATATGACTACTAAATGTAGATCCCAAAGAGATCAAAGAAAAAGGAACAAGACCTGTATGTACAAATATATTTATTGCATCTCTTTTGTGGTGATTTGAATTGGATGTTTAGGGGATGCCTATCAATTAGGGAATGGCTGAACAAGAATTAGATGCTACACTAAATAGAGCACTGTGACTTGAAATCAGGAAGACTCATTTTCATGAGTTTAAATCTGGCCTCAAATTCTTACTAGCTGTGTGATCCTGGGCAAGTCATTTAATACTGTTTACCTCAATTCCTCATCTGTAAAATGAGCTAGAGAAGGAAACGGTAAAACACTCTAGTATCTTTGCCTTGAAAACTTCAAATAGCATCACAGAGATTCAGACATGACTGAAACAACTACAACAACTTTAATGTTAAGGTCACATATCTATTTAGAATACATCGTGGTGTGGAATATAAGGAATTAGACTAAACCTAATTTCTGCCTCACAGCTTTCTGATTGTTCCAGCAGTTTTTATATAGCACAGAATTTCCCCCTAGGTTATTTATGTTTTTCACTTTGGTGAGGAGGTTGTGGAGTTCTAGTCTTTCTGAATCTCCCTTTTCTCATCTGTTCCATTGATCTTTCTATCCTTTAATAATTAGATAGTTTTGATGATTGCTGCTTTATAATATACTTTGAAGACTGAAAATGCTATTCCTCTTTTGTTCCTGCTTCTTTCATAACTGCCCTTGATATTTTACATCTTTTAAATATATGCTATTTTTATCAAGTTTTGTAAAGTATCACTAAGATAATTTGATTGATATAGCATTAAAAGTATGAATTATTATTGGTAGTATGAATATTTTTATTATAATATCATGCCTTAGCTATAAGCAATGGATATTTCTCTATCTACTTAGGTTATTTTTAATTCTTTATGGAACACTTTGAGTCTATAAAAATATTCTGTGTACTTTAGGAATTTGATATTTTATGTGTTGTATACATATTTGGAATAGTTTTTCCCTTTTTCTTATTGTTTCCTTTATTTTGTTATCGTTACATAGTAATGCTTCTGTTTTTGGTGTATTTATTTTGTAGTCTGCAATAACTGAAGCTATTAATTGTCTCAAATGGTATTTTTGCTGATTCTCTGGGTTTTCTTAATACAGCATCATATCATACACAAACAGGAATAGTTTTTTATCCTTTTTACCTATATCATTTTAATTCCTTTTTCTTTTCTTATTGCTAGCACTTCTAGAACTTTTTCAAATATTAGTAGAGAGGGTGGGCATCCTTGATTCATTTCTGTATTCAGTGGAAAAGATTGCAGTGTATCCCCATTGCATAATATGTTTTGTTCATTCTTTTAATTTCCTCTAGTTTTGTTATTATTTTACATTGGTCATTTTCTATTTAATGGATTTGATTTTCTGTTTTCTTCTTTTTCATCAGATTAGCTAAGAGTTTATTAATATTATAAGTCTTTCCAAAAATCAGCTTTTAGTTTTAGACTTTTTGGTTTTTTATCCAATTAACCTATTTCCCTTAGAATTTTAAAATATCTCTTTTGTGCTTTTAAGCTTATTATATAATTTTATATATATACACACGCACACACACACACAAATTCAGTTCAATAATCCTCCTTTTTTAGCTTGTTAATATGTGATTGTAAGAATGTTATTTGGCCCCTGAAGGCTGCTTTATCTAAGATATTTTGATAGATTGTTTCATAATTATCAAGTTCTTTTACATCAGTATTAATTATTTTTAGGGGCAGCTAGCTGGTGTAGTAGATGGAATGACAGGCCTATAGTCAACAAGACCTGAGTTAAAATATGATCCCAGATACTTACTAGGTGCATAATTCTAGGCAAGCAACTTAATCCTGTTTGCTTCAGTTTCCTCATGTATAAGATTAATTGGAGGAGGCAATGGCAAACTACTCCATTATCTTTACCAAGAAAATCCCAAATAGAGTCACAAAGAGTCAAACACAACTGAAACAAATGAACAATAACAGATTATTTTTATTATTTGTTCTTTGACCTACTCATTATTTAAAATTTCTTTATTAAGGCTTCATTTGGGTATGTATCTTTCCTTTTTAGTCCCTGAAGCAATTTCTATTCTTATTGCATTGTGGTATATATGTATGTATGTATGTATGTATATATGTATGTATGCATATATATATATTTATATATATATATATATATATATATATATACACACATTTATTTATTTATACTGTCTCCAATATACCTATACCATAGCATATGATTTTTTTTTAATTTTCCATTGTTACAGAGAAATATATATTCTTCTGCTATCCTATTTAAAAGGCTCTTTAAGTCTTTTACCTCTACTTTCTTTGGACATTGGTTCAGTTCCATTTTTTCCCAATTTGTTTATCATGCTGTTAGACTTACTGAAAATTGAAAGAGGGATATCAAAATCTCCTATGACTATTGTCTTACCCTCTATATCCTTTTAAAGGACTAATAATTTTTCCTTTACACATTTGTATATGAAAATATCTTGAACATACAAATTTATTTACCGATATTGGTTTGTTATCTTTATTCCTTTCAGCATAATATAGTTTCCTTGTTCAGCTTTTAAAATTTTTTTTCAATGTTTGTTTT
Source organism: Phascolarctos cinereus (assembly GCF_003287225.1). Classification (NCBI taxonomy): domain Eukaryota; kingdom Metazoa; phylum Chordata; class Mammalia; order Diprotodontia; family Phascolarctidae; genus Phascolarctos; species Phascolarctos cinereus. The sequence continues at coordinate 210,108,583 of NW_027555625.1, forward strand.
TGCTTTGCCTGATAGTATAATGATAACTTTTTTTTGGAGTCACTTGATTAAGACAGTTTTTTTTAATTCCTCCATCTTTTTTTAAGTTTATTGTAAGCAACAAATTGTAAGGTTTAATTTTATTATTCTCTCTGTCACTCTTGTTTCCCTGATTTTATTGTATTGTTTAATCCATTCCTGTTAAGAGTTACAAGTGTTAGGTGTATATTTTCTGCCATTTCTCTTTAAAAAATATTTTTCAAGTTATGACATTTTCTTCTATTTTATTATAAACACAGTATCATGTTTCTTCAATTACTTCTCTTTAATCTATTTTGAATTGTATGGTTCAGCTCAGCTTTTCCAGATAGATCATCCTAGGCTGCATTCTGAGTCCATTGCTCTTTGGAACATATTACTTCATTCCTTCCTAATTTTTTTAGTGGACAAGTAATAGTCTGCTGTGATTCAAATTTCCTTTCCATTGCAGTTGAAGGTCTTTCTCCTGATGACTTGCAGAAATTGCTATTTCTACATTTAATTGTTAAATTTAACCATTTTATTTTAGTTTACTGCCTTGGGTTACTTTTTTGGAGACTATTTGTGAATTCTTTCTACTGGAATTTCATTTTCTACATTCAGAAATTCCCAGTTCTCTTCTATTATTTCTTTTGTTATTAAATTATGATTTTTTTCTTGTCTTGCTTTTCTGGAGACCTATAAAACTGATATTGTCTCTATTTATATACCTTTGAGATCTGTAGGCTTTGTTTGTATAAAGAGCATATTTTAGTTTAATGTCATTATATTTGGCTTCTCTCCTAGGTTGTCCTTTACTTCTGTTTACTTACATTCCCAAACTTTTGCTATTTCTTTTGTTTCTTTGGTGAGGCTTGCCATTAGAGATTTAAGTTTTTCTATTCTGCTTAAGAATTTTTGGTATGCAGGACATAAATTTGGCTTTCATAATTCTAATTTCCTTTTAAAAACCACTCAGGAACAGTGAGCTGTATTTCCATATTCTCCTCAAATTCCACAGGGTCTACTGTCTCATCAAGTTGGATCATTTTCCTTTATTTAGCAGTGATTATACATAGATATCTGAACTCATTTTCTAAATTTGAAGTTCATAATTCCTTTGCTGTTACTTTTTCTTTTTTTTTCTTTATAAGTTTATGTTGAAGGTCTTTGATATTTCTTCTTCCTGAAATTTTTGTTACTTTCATTCTTCTTCCCCCTTCCTCATACTCAGTATCACTTGCTTCCTGAGTCCCTTCCCTCCTACTATAATTTTATTAAGGACTTGATCTCAAAGTATTTCAACTTCCTTCCTCACTAGGCAATTTATAGCTCACCAGTCTTACTCTCTGTCTTACCTCACTTTTAGGTGATCAGAGCTGGTCCCCACTAGACATTGCTCATTCTCTCAGGGTAAGTGAAATGTTGAAACCCACCCCCCACCCTGTCGCCATACACATACACACACATAAGATGTCCTGTTCTAGCATTCTGATTCACTTCTTTTGTTCATCCTCTCTCTGTTCAATCCCTATTTTCCCCAGCAATAACTTTTCAGTGTTTTGCAGCATTGGTACTTCTAAGTTGCAGAACAAAATGGCTATAGCAAAGCTGCTTTCCAATGCCCAAGCCAATTATGTAGCCTGAAATTGTGATCTCTATGCCACTGGAAAGAAGGAGGGAGGAACAGAGTGTAGAAGTGTGCTTTGAGGTGATCCTCTATCATTTTCTTGGGTAAGTGTAATCTCACTGCTGGTAGCATGAGAGGTGAGACAGCAGTGCTGATTATGCTCAAGATAAGTAAGCATCAGTTCCTTGGCTTTTAACCCTTTTGTATTCTGGGTGTTCTGGATCATGGAAACTGATGAAATTGCTTCATCTTTGTTACATAATTTCTGTTTTGGAGAGGCTTAAGAGGTATTAGAAATCAGAAAAAATGTCTAGCCTGCCATCATGTTGTTCACATGACACAGAAATTCTGTATCACTTTTCAATCTTTCCCTGTCTATTAGTTCATTTCCTACTTCCTAAAATATGCTCATATTTTTCCCTATTACAAAAAAAAATTAAGGTTAAATGAATTATTTACAGTTGTTGACTCAAAGTCTCTCCTGAGAACTTTGGAACTGATTGTGTGACATAGGATACACTGGCACAGCACCACCCAGCATGGCATTCCTTCATCAGAGAAGGTGTTGTGCTGTATGACCAAAGAATTGAAGTAACTCAGAAGAAATGCAAGATGCACTAATTTAGAGAATTTAGAGAATCTGCTCTAAATGTTCACCTGGACTATTTGTGCCTGACCTATGGTAGAGCATTCTGAGCTTGTATTGTTCTGATCAACCACAGTCAGATATATTGTAAGGAATCTGAGATAGTGATGCCATTTTGGTCCTCTTTGAGAATGAAGGACAAAAACCAAATGTCCCCACTGTAAATTTTACAAAATCTTCCTTTTTCTAGGCTTGGTACCTCGTACACTCAACCAGGTTGTCTATTCATCAAGCTAATACTTAAATGTATATTTGATGAAATAAAAAAAAATAGTAGAGAAAGATATCTTTGTTCATCAATATCTTAATAAGTCCCTTACGCTTTCTCTTTCCTGTTTAACCTCTTCATGTTTCACTTAAGTCTTGTATTTCAAAGACAAATTTTCTATTCAACTCTGGTCTTTTCATCAAGAGTGCTTGAAAGTCCTCTACTTCACTGAATGTCCATTTTGCTCCTGAAGGATTATATTCAGTTTTGCTGGGTAGGTGATTCTTGGTTGTAATCCTATTTCCTTTGCCCTCCAGAATATTATATTCCAAGCCTTCTGGTCCCTTGAGGTAGGAGCTGCTAAATCTTGTGTTATCCTGATTGTGTTTCCACAATACTTGACTTGTTTCTTTCCAGCTGCTTGGAAAACTTCTCCTTGACCTGGGAACTCTGGAATTTGACTACAGTATTCATAGGAGTTTTCTTTGCGGATCTCTTTCAGGAGGTGATTGGTGGATTCTTTCCACTTCTATTTTACCCTCTGGTTCTAGAACATCAGGGCAGTTTTTCTTGAAAATTTCTTGAAAGATGATGTCTAGGCTCTTTTTTTGATCATGGCTTTCAGACAGTCCAATAATTTTTAAATAATCTCTCTTGGTCAGTTGTTTTCCAATGAGATATCTCACATTGTCTTCTATTTTATTCATTCATTTGGTTTTGTTTCCCAATGACTTGATTTCAAATAAAGTTACTAGCTTCCAATTGCTCCATGGTAATTTTTAAGGAAGTATTTTCTTCAGCGATCTTTTGGACTTCCTTTTCCATTTGGCCCACTCTGCTTTTGAAGGCATTCTTCTCCTCATTGATTTTTTGGACCTCTTTTGTCATTTGGTTTAGGCTATTTTTTAAGGCATTATTTTCTTCAGTATTTTTTTTTGGTCTCCTTTAGCAACCTGTTGACTAGTTTTTCATGATTTTATTGCATCACTCTCCTTTCTCTACCTAGTTTTAATTCTTCTTCTCTTGCTTCTCAAAATCCTTTTTGAGCTCTTCCATGGCCTAGGACCAATTCATACTTTTCTTGGAGTCTTTGAATGTAGGAGCTTTGACTTTGTTGTCTTCTGATTGTGTATTTTGATCTTCTCTGTTACCAAAGAAAGATTTTATGGTCTGACTTTTTTGTGAAATTTGCTCATGATCCCAGCCAATTACTTCAGATATAAATTCTTTGTTAAAGTAGGGGTCTGCTTCTAGTGTGGAGAATGTACTGTTCCAAGCTTTGGAGGTAATGTGAAGCTGTTTTGAGAGAGACTTCTAGGGACCTGTAAATTTTCAGTTTTTCCAAGGTGGCATGATCAAGGGTGAGGTGTTTATGCCTTTCCTGACCTTTGCTTTGCTCTATGAGTGAGCACAAGTACTCTTTCTGCCTTGGAACTGTAAGGAGGATTCCAAGTCCACCGCCACTATGAGCTCCAACATGCTAGAACTCTTCCTCACCTCAGGATTGCCACCCAGAACTGTGACCCAGACCTGAGCATAGGCAAAGTAAGAGAATCCTGCCTCAGCATCAGCAAAGTGATCCCTACAATCCCCCTCTGATCAGTCAGTTGACTTTCCCTCTGTCTGTGGGCTAAGCTCAGGAAGCAGCCACCACCCTGGAGCTGCACCAGCACTGGGGTTGGGACCAAACTTCTCTTTCACCCTGGTCACAGACTTTTCCAACTGATTTTCTCAGTTGTCTTTGGCATTTGTGGGTTGAAAAGTCTGGAAACCACCACAGCTGCCCATGATTCAGTCCTCTGAGGCCTGCTCCAGGTTCACTGAGGCCTGTTTTGCCTGTGTGCCCACACTGAATTGCATTCCTCTTCCAGCCCAGCATGATAGACCTTTTTAATCAACCATCCAGGTTGTCTTGGGCTGGAAATTTGTTTCACTCTGTCTTTTTGTGCGTTCTGCTACTCTAGAATTTCTTTAGAGCCATTTTTAACAGATGTTTGGAGGATTTGGGGAGAGCTAAAGCAAGTCACTGCTTTTACTCCACCACCTTGTCCCCACCCCCTGTAAATGGTTTCATGAAAGTTTTGAGGTATATCTTTTTCGGGGGGGTGCAATTGGGGTTAATTGACTTGCCCAGGGTCACACAGCAAGTAAGTGTGAAGTATTTGGTCTGAGGCCAGATTTTAACTCCGTTCCTCCTGACTTCAGGGCCAGTACTGTATCCGCTGCGCCACCTAGCTGCCCCTGAGATATATCTTTTTATAAAAATGGAGTTTACATAAAGTCTGTAAGTGACTAGATTATGGCGTATGAATATAATGCAACATTGCCACCAAATAATAGATGAAAAATAATTGAAGCAATGGCAGGAGACACATATGCAGTAATATAGAAAGAACAAAGCAGAAACAAACAAAAAAACAATATAAATAATGATGATGACAGTTAACCTTTATATAGTGCTTTCTATGTTGCAAGTACTGTGCAGAGTTTCACAATTATTATTGCAATTTATTCTTCCAACAACTTTAGAAGTTAGATGCTATTATCCTCATTTCATGGTTAAGTGAACTGAGGGAAGCAAGGTTAAGTGATTTGCCCAGGATCACATAGCTAGTAAGTATCTGAGGCTGGATTTGAATTCTGATCTTTCTACAATAAAAATGAAAATTTAAAATATCTACAAAGCTCACAACCAGCACTGTGTTTAACATGCATGTTGAAGAGATGGAAAATTCCATTTTTTGCTTTTGTACTGGCTGTCTTGCTTGTCTGGAATTGAATTCCTCATTTCCCATTGTATTCTTCAAAACTCTGGTCATGTAACATTTTCTGCATGAAGTCTTTCCTGAATTACACCAGCCCATCTCATTCTTTCCCTCTCTGCTTATTCCCTACTCACTAAAAGAAATTTATTTCTCAGCATACACACACACACACACACACACACACACACACACACACATATATATACACACACACACATATATATATACACACATATATATAACATATTTGTGTTCATTTGCATGTTATAATATTTGTATTATATAACATATATTCCCTTGTACATGTATATTATACATAATTATAAATTGCTTTATGTGTGTGTGTGTATGTACGTATCTATTATCTTTCGTGATAGAAGGCAATCTCCCAAATAAAAATGGATAGTGTTCTGTGTGTCTTTGTTATCTATTACATTGCTTGGCATTTAGAAGTGCTCAATAAATGCTTGTTGATTACTTGCATCTAACTTGAAAACTTACTTTTTTTGGAATTGTTTCTTTTTTATTTTTAAAAAAAATATTTTATTTTTTGCAATTGCATGCAAAAATTTTTAACATTTGTTTTTTGGAATTTTGAGTTTCAAATTCTCTCCCTCCCTCCCTTGAAAAAGCAAGCAATTTGATAAAGGTCATGCATGTGCAGTTATGCAAAACATATTTCCATATTAGTTGCGTGATAGAAAACACAGAGTAAGACAAAAACAAACTCAAGAAAAATGAGTAAAGTTTTAAAAAAGTACGCTTTCACCTACATTCAGATTCCATCAGTTCTTTCTCTGGAGTATTTTTCATCACGAATCTTTCAGAATCATCTTAGATCACTGTATTGTTGAGAAAAGGCAAGTCATTCACACTTGATCAGCATTACAACATTGGTGTTATTGTGTACAATGTTCTCCTGGTTCTGCTCACTTCAATTTGCATCAGTTCATGTAAATCTTTCCAGGTTTTCTGAAAGCATTTTGTACATCATTTCTTTTTTAAAAATTTATTTTAGTTTTCAACATTTACTTCCACAAGATTTTGGGTTCCGAATTTTTGCCCCATCTCCCCCCTCCCCCCAACCCTAGATGGCATGCATTCTGAATATCCCTTCCCCTAATCTGCTCTCCCTTCCATCTCTCCCCACCCCTTCTCTTATCCCCTTCCCCTTCTGCTTTCCTGTAGGGCAGGATAGATTTCTGTACCCCATTTCCTATATTTCTTATTTCCCAGTTGCATGTGAAAACATTTTTTTTAAATATGTGTTTTTAAAACTTTGGGTTCCAAATTTTCTCCCTTCCTTCCTCCCCACCCACTCTCATTGAAAAGGCAAGCAACTCAATATAGGTTATACATGTGCAGTCATGCAAAACACTTACATAGTAGTCATGCTGTGAAAAACTAACTCTATTTCCTTTAATCCTATCCCACCCCCCCACATTTATTCTATTATTTCTTTTGACCCTGTCCCTCCTCAGAAGTGTTTGCTTCTGATTACCCCCTTTCCCAATCTGCCCTGTACTCTATCATTCCCCTGATCTCTTGAGCCCTTCTCCCCTTATTTACTGTAGGGTAAGACAGCTTTCCATATCCAATTGAGTGTGTATGTTACTCCCTCCTTAAGCCAAATCCTATGAGAATAAGATTAACTCATTACCTCTTACCTTCCCCTGTTTCCCTTCCACTGTAAGAGCCTTTTCTTTTCTGTTTTTTTTGTGATGTAATTTCCCCCGTTTTACCTCTCCCTTTCTCCTTCTCTCAGTATAATCCTCTGTCACCTCTTATTTTTATTCTCCAGATATGACTCCTTAATCTTCAACTCATCCTGTGCCATCTATCTATTTATCTATCTATATCTATACACACCCACACCCCATATATATATATATATATAAATATATATATAAATTTTTTTTCCCTCCAACTACCCTAATACTGACAAAGGTCTCATGAGTTATAAATATCATCTTCCCATGCAGGAATGTAAAAGTTCAATCTTAATAAGTCTCTTATGATTTCTCTTTCCTGTTTACCTCTTCATGTTCTGCTTGAGTCTTGTATTTGAAAGTCAAATTTTCTATTCAGTTCTGGCTTTTCATCAAGAATGCTTGAAAGTCCTCTGTTTCACTGAATGACCATTTTCCCCTGAAGGTTACTCAGTTTTGCTGGGTAGGTGATTCTTGTTTGTAATCCTATCTCCTTTACCCTCTGGAATATTATGTTCCATGGCCTCCTGTCCCTTAATGTAGAAGCTGCTAAATCTTGTATTATCTTGATTGTATTTCCACAATACATGAATTATTTCTTTCTGGCTGCTTGTAATATTTTTTCCTTGACCTGGAATTTGGCTACAATATTCCTAGGAGCTTTCCTTTGGGGATCTCTTTCAGGAGGAGATCTGTGGATTCTTTCAATTTCCATTTTGCCCTCTGGTTCTAAAATATCAGGAGAGTTTTCCTTGATAATTTCCTGAAAGATGATGTCTAGGCTCTTTTTGTCATCATGGCTTTCAGATAGTCCAATAATTTTTAGATTCTCTCTCCTGGATCTATTTTCTAAGTCAGTTCTTTTTCCAATGGGATATTTCACATTGTTTTCTAATTCTTCGTTCTTTTAGATTTGTTTTACAGTGTCTTGATTTCTCATAAAGTCACTATCTTCCAATCACTCTATTCTAATTTTTAAGGAAGTATTTTCTTCAGTAAGCTTTTGGACTTCCTTTTACATTTGGCCAATTTTTCTTTTTAGGGCATTTTTCTCCTCATTTGCTTTTTGGACCCCTTTTCCCATTTGGGTTAGGCTATTTTTTAAGGTATTGTTTTCTTCAGTATTTTTTGGGGTCTCCTTTAGCATCAGTTCCAGTTTTTCCTCTACTTCTCTCACTTGCTTCTCAAAATCTTTTTTAAACTCTTCCAGGGCCTGGGACCAATTCATATTTTTCTTGGAGGCTTTGGATGTAGGAGCTTTTGCCTCATTGTCTTCTTCTGGTTGTGTGGTTTGATCTTGTCACCAAAGTAAGATAATACAGTCTTACTCTTTTTGTGCTGCTTGCTCATTATCCCAGCCAGTTACTTGAGTTATAAACCCTTTGTTAAGGTAGGAGTCTGTTTCCAGTGTGAAGAATGTACTGTCCCAAGCTTCAGGGGTTTTGTGCAGCTGTTTTCAGATGTACTTCTAGGGACTTGATAATTTGCATTTCTTCCAAGGTGCTATGATCAAGGGCAAGGTGTTCACTCCTTTCCTGGCTTGTGCTCTGGTCAATGTGTGACCACAAGCACTCTTTTCTGCCTTGACACCGTGAGAATGATTTCTTGTCCACAGCCACTACCAGCTCCACCACACCAGCACTCCTCCCCACCCCAGTACCACCACCCGGAACTGTGACCCAGATCCAAGCACAGGCAAAGCAAGAGAATCCTGCACCAGCAGAGAGATCCCTGCAATCCTCCTCTGATCAGCCACTCAATTTCTCCTTCAGTCTGTGGGCTGGAACCTCAGGTGGTAGCCACAACCCCAGGCATGCTTGAGGAATGGAGTTGAGGCCACCTCGCTTCTCTCAGCACCGCAGAAACAGACATTTCCTATTGATCTTCTAGGTTGTCTTTGGCATTTGTGGGTTGAGAAGTCAGCAAACTGCCACATCTGCCTGAGATTCAGTCCTCTGAGACCTGCTCCAGGTTTGCTGCGGCCTGCACGCTCACTCCAAACTGTGCTCCTCTCCCCATCTGGTGGGATATACCTTTTGATTAACTATCCAAGTTGTCTTGTGTTGGAAATTTGTTTCACTCTGTCTTTTTGTGGGTTCCGCTGCTTTAGAATTTGTTAAGAGCCATTTTTTATAGGTATTTGGAGGGGTTTAGGGGAGAGCTCAAGCAAGTCACTACTTTCATTCCACCATCTTTGCTCTGCCCCTGAATTGTTTCAAAACTTATTTTCAAAGTTATTGTAAAATTATAAAAGAAAGTTCTTACTACCAAAGTCCTTGGAATTGTCAAATGGTACAGCATCAGAAATAGATATGACTTTATTGATGAAAATAATAGTAAAGAAGATGCATTACAATCTGCCTTGCCATAGTACTCCTAGGACCATGAGATCTTTTCATCTAATTTGCATTTGCATAATACTGTATGTGCTATCTTCTCCCAAAAACATCTGAATCCTTAAAAGCAGAGACTGGATTATATATATGCTCAGCATTTAGCTCAGTGAGTTACATGTACTGAGTGTTCAATAAGAGCTTTATATTCATTCATTCTTCATAAACATTATATTTGTCTCTTAACATATAGTTAAGGACGTATGTATTGTTACTAATGATTCTTTCCTATTCTCTTATTCAGCTGTAATTCAGGATCATATAGCTTGAGCAGTTCAATTCTGAGTACATTGGAGTTTTGTGTAGTGCACTGAAACATAATTTATTAGTTTGAAGAGAAAAAAGAAAGAAAAACCACCATTGCAAAAACAGTACAAAGGAAGATGATACCTCTCAAATTTAACATGGCTGTCCTAGTTTTTCCAGAGATACTCTTTCATCTTAAGTGTTTGATATGCTAAGCAATGTGACCCACCTCATCACTATGTAGAATTTGTCTAGTTCTACCACTTTCCCACATCATCAATACAATTAATACTGAATCCCGTCTTCTGCCTTTTCATAGTTGTCTCCCTAAACATAGAAGGTTCTCTCTTCTCACCACTGCCTCTTAGAATTTATGGTTTCATTCAATAATTTGTTCAAATATGACTTCCCTAGGTCATTCATGTTCCCCTAACACAAACAGGGTTACATACTTTTGTACATATGTTTTCATACATAATTTCAACTTACTTGTCTATGTAAATGTAGTTTCTCGACTTAAAGCTACTTGAGGGCAAATTTTGTTTTGATTCATGTCTTTGCACCCACTTTTTACCAGATCTGTCAAAAATCCTGATATATAGCAAGTAAAGCAATGGTTGTAGAATTGAAATAAAATTAATATTTCTAGACACCATTATTTTCACTCCTGTGCATTCATCCCATACCATCCCCTTAACAATTGGAAAGATGGAATTCAATCCAATTAAAGAGCTATTTATTAAGCAACTGCTATATGCAAGGTAGAAAAGTAGGGTGGGTAATAGAGAGGGAGCAGGGATTGGAGCCAAGATGACCTGTATTCTAACATGTACTGGCTTGTGATCTTGGGCAAGTTGCTTAACCTCTCCTTTCCCCATAGATAACCTACACTGCAAGAGGACATTTCCTAAACTAAGAATTCCCAAAGTAATCACAACTTAAATACCTCTTTCTATCACTATGCTTATATATAAAGCAGCATGCTAAACTCTGGGCATTCAAGTTAAAAACAAACCATAATCCGAACTATGTAGAAATTTACACATCTATGAGTTAACTAAAGCCTCAAACAATACATATGATATTCTCATAATTGTCAAGAGGACAAATGTTTTCTGCTTATGTCACTTATTAATTCAGCTATAATAAGGCCATTCAAATTTAATTCAACAGAGTCTCTTTTACTTTAACGACATTTTTTACACTGGCTTGTACATCACCACCAACCCTGAATCCTGAGCTCACACCTGTAGTGTTAAGTCAAATAGAATGCTATTCGATTATGCTCATCTAAACTTATGTAACAATTAGATTGTCAAAAAGTATTTTAAGAATTTAAAAAAAAAAGTGACCACAGTGGAGAAACTATATCTAGTAAAGTAAGTTAAAAAAAAAAACAGTATACCTCAGTGAAGACTGACCATTCAAACACGGATTTCAAAATCTCTATGGAAAGAATGAATAAGCTTTAAAACAAACTGAGTGCCACTGATCTATAGAAAACATTGATTCACAGCAATGAATATGCACACAGGTTTATTTGTTTGGGGGGGGTGTGTGTGTGTGTGTGTGTGTGTGTGTGTGTGTGTGTGTGTGTGTTGGTACTTAGTGTATTTTTTTTGGTCATTAGTTCTTAACCAAAAATAAATAAAATATATTCTAAATCTCCATTTATCCTATACAATCATCCAATATACTTTATGTGGTAATTTCAGAAGTGCATTCACATTATTGGTAAATATTTTTGTTGTTCAGTCATGTCCAACTCTTCATGACTCCTTGGACTATAGCATGCCAGCGCTGTCCATGGGGTTTTCTTGACATAGATACTGGCATGATTTGCCATTTTTTTCTCCAATGGATTTAAGGCAAATAGAGGTTAAGTGATTTGCTACTAAGTGTTTAAAGCCCTATTTGAATTCAGGTCTTCCTGACTCTAGACTAGCTCTCTATCTACTGAGCCCTATCCACTGAACTACCTGGTTAATAAATACTTATCCCAGCTCAAAATTTTAGATACACCGAGAATACTGATTTCAAGTATTAATTCTTTCAAATATTAGGGAAAGAAGAAAGTGAAAAGTAGTAATAGATGTATAATATTTTAGAGCTAAAAATGTATAATCATTCAGCCAACTTTTCTCTTTTTGACTGAGGAAATATGATCTAGAACAATGTTTTTTAAACCATGGGTCACAACCCCATATGGAATGCATAACTGAATATGGAGGTCACAAAAATTTGGCAACAGTAAAAGATTTTTGAATGTGCAACAACCAAAAATCAATTCAAAATCAAACTTGTAATGAATCCATGGTGTTTCTGGCAGTGCTTGCCCCTGTTGCATCATGCAATGTCACTGCAGTCTTGGTTCTGAACACAAAGCATGTACACTTTGCACTGCACATGCCATCAAACCACACATCATCAATGAACGCTGCCAGAAACATCCCAGCCCAGATTTGAGGCTATTGTATATTATGAATTGCAGTGTTTTTAGTGTACATACCAAATTGCTAAATGATTTTTGGTTTGGGATTAGGGCAGAATTTCCAACAATTTCTGAAATGGTCCTAAATATATTTCTGCCATTTTGTACTACACATTAATGTGAAGTGGTATTCTCAGCATTAAGGATTATAAAATCAAAATATCAAACAACTCTGAAAAACATCGAAGATGCTCTACGTCCTACAGTATCAAATATTCTGCAAGGATTGAAATCTTTATATAAAAATTAACAATCATATCCATGTCATTAGTATGCAATTTTCATTATGTCTTTAATAAATGGTAAAATTATATGTATACTAAAGAATTGCTTTAAAATAAATTTCTTTATGATTTATTATCAAGGTGTTTGATTTATATACCTATTTTATATGCCTATATACCTGGGGTCATGTAAAAATTTCTTGTGTGAAAAGGGGTTGCTAGTGGGAAAGAAGCCTGATTCCCCATTGCATCTTGAAAAAAGTATATGTGGATATAGATATATTGATATATTGATCCTGGCATTCTAATCCCTTTATAATTTACCTACAATCAATCTCTCTCTCCTGTTCTTGTTTTCACAAATTCATCCTTTCAGATGAGTTGATTTATTCCACTTTAAATTCCCATCTTGCCTTTTCACAGTCTCTCTTCCAAAGATACCCAGATTAGCTGGGTTAGCTTATTGCCTTTGTGACCTTGAGGAAGTTAACCTCTTGGAAGTACAGTTTCATAGTTAGAGAATAATTTTAAAAAATTAGAGAGTTGGATGATGACCTGAATTTTTTAATTGACAGTCTAAGAAATAAGATCCTTCTACATCTCTGCCTGCAACAGCTACCTGGTACGGTGAGGTCAGTCAAGACTCATATTTCTAAGTTCAAATTTGACCACAGACACTTACTAGCTGTGTGACTCTAGAGAACTCACTTAACCTTGATTGCCTTACTTTTTCATCTGTAAAGTGATCTGGAAAAGGAAATGGCAAACCACTTCAGTATCTTTGCCAAGGAAAGCCCAAATGGGGACATGATTGAAACAACCCAACAACAACAAAACAAAAACAACCACCGCCTCTGTTCAAGTCCCTCCCCTTCTAATTCGGGAGCCATCTCTTCCATTACCACTTCCTTGACTCTCTCTCTGTGTCTCTGTGTCTCTGTCTCTCTCTCTCTCCCCTCATTTTCTTTGTTCTTTCTCTTAGTTTCCCTATGAGTTTTTTTTTTTTCAGTGAGGGCTTCTTTTTTTTTTGTATCCTACTTTTGATCCTGTTTGGTTATTTTATTTGACACATGTCAGTGTTTCAAAGTGGCACAAGAGACAAAGATACAGTGGCAACTTGATAAGATTTGTCAAACCATCTTCTCTCCCACTCTCTCTCTTCACTAAAATTTCCCATAGCAGTTTTCCTGAATCTCTCTTTTCCACATATATTGAATATAAGGGTTTTGTGTACATGACTTTCTTGCATGAATAAATGTAACACTCCTTCTCAGCAGGGATTATGTCATGTCTATCACTTTATCTCAAAAGACTAGCATAGTACTTTACACACAGTAGGTAGTAAGTGTTGACTTAAGTTAGATTGGTTCACTTTAAGGATTTTCACTGGAGCTAGATTAGAATTAAACTCATTGGAACTCAGGAAGCAACCTCGAGATCTATTTTCTTTTCCATTTGATCTTGTCCTACCCCCCCCCCGCATTTTTGATATTCACCTGGTTTCTGGTCACCTGCTGAGACAGTTATTGGTCCTATCCACCTATCCACCATCAGAATCTAGTATACTCCTCATCAAATTAATAATAAAATAGTGCCATTTATTTAACATTTTAGATAGTTAAGTTGTTTTCTTTTATTTTTTCACAATAACCTTGTGACATTAGGTGGATAAATATTATTATCATAAGGAAAAATAAATTTCAAAGAGGATTAGTGACTTTCCTATGGTCACATACTTAGTAAGTTTTAGAGTCAGGATACATATCCATATAGACAGAGGAAAAAATAAAAAATATATATATTTTTTCCTAATCTATGAAATCTTTACTTTGTGTCCAGCTGAACTGTCCATTCCTCAGAAACCACCTATGGTTTATCTTGTTTTCGGGCATTCTTGCTCTGGTTGTTATCCAGGAAGTCAGCCTATGAATTTCTTGAACCAGTCTGAAGTTATTTTGTCATTAAAATTTGGGTTTGATTAGTCATTCTGAAGTAGTAATTGGATTATAGCAATTCCCATTTGCAATGATAGCTGAACCCTCAGTATTTTTCAAATGTTTATCAAATCAAATGATTTTTTTTGCTTGTTCTTGTTCACCAGAGGAATTAATTGAATATTCAATGTTTCAGATGAAGAAAAAGTCTCTTTGATATGTGAATTAAGAACAATTCAAGTAGAAAAAAAGGGAAATAGATATTTTATATTGATTGTGTTTACATATGCACAGTACAATTGAACATGATAGCACAATTCAGATATTTTGACATTCCTTTAAGATGACAGCTCCAGTAAAGACTGGAGAAAAGAGAGGGAGAAAAGAACTAACAGTTTGAATAGAGAAGAAAATGATACTGTGAATGAGGAGAAATAGAAAGTTTACTAATTATGAAGAAGTCAAAGGATCTAAGGAGTAGAGAAAAGCAGACCTTGTGTTTGATTGTAAACATGCCAAATCAGGTGAAAATGTGTTGGCTAGTTGAGAAAAGTTTGTCATGGGAGTTGGGAAAATGAGCTATCGTCCAGAACAGCAAAGTCCAGAGGATCTTACATCCAGAAAACATGGAGAACAGGGAGAATGTTGGAGCAACATGTACAGAGGGTGCAATGCTTGATTTGCCGCCAAGGAAATTTTGTCTATTTTGACAATGTTGAAAGTACAGGTTGAACGACCTCCTAAAAGAGGAGGTGAGGTCAAGTTAGGTCAACAAGCAATGATTATACACTAACTATATATTAGGCACCATGCTAAGTACTTTGATCATAAGAAAGGCAAAAGCAGGTCCTGCACTTAAGGAATCTAAATTCTGGTGAGGGAGACCCAGACAAACCGTGTATAAACACATTATGTATAGTATAGCTTTAAGATAATGTTAGAAGAATGGCTCTAGTGTAAAAGGAGATCCAGTAGAAGGTAATATATGAGAAACTAGAGAATCCAGAAGGTAGAGAGAAGGAGAGACAATATTCCTGAGATGAAAATCTACCATTGAAAAGGTACAAAATCAGGAGGATAGTTCTCTGCAGGAAACAATAAGAGGTCCGGTGTTACAATATTGCAGAGTATATAGAGGGGAGTAAAGTGTAATAGTAAGTTTGGAAATCTAAGAAGGAACCAGATTCTGAAGGGCTTTAAGATCCAAAGAGAGGATTTTATGAATGATCCTGAAGGTAATAGAGAGTCATGAGATTTGTTGATTAGGGGAGTAATATGGTCCAACCTGACACTTAATAAATGCTCACTGAGCTGACTTATTCCTTCACTCCAGAAGAGGTAGTAGTCACATTGCTATTGCAATTGTAATTTTAGATAACTTATAAAAGCAGTAGAAATGGACCTCTGAGAGTGTACAAAGAAAGCCACTAATGAAGCACTGAATTTTTCCAAACTTTCTAGAAGGTAACTTGGAAATACACTTTAAAAAGGAAGATACAATGTTCATAATGATCACATACATTGAAAGGGGTAAAAAGCAAACGGGAAAAGAGAAATTCATAATACAACATGATATACCTGGCAGAATGTTTTTTTGGTAAGAAAGAAAATACCCATAAATTGGGAAGTTACTAAACAAATTATGGAGCATGAATGCAATAGAATAGCATTGTGCCATAATTATAAAGTATTCAGAAATATTTGGAAAAACTTTGATGAACAGCTGCAGAGTGAAATAAGTTGAACATAGAGTACACCCAAGATATATGGCAGCAAAATACAGAATGACCACAACAATGCAAATGAAATGAACAACAGCAGTAGCAACAACAACTATGATGATGGCCACAAAAATGATTGGATCTTATATAATTACAGTGACCAAGAAGGTTATTCTTGCAAAAGAGTTGGAAAAATGAACCTACTTTCTTCATAGAGGTGCAGCAATATAAACATTGAATGTTGCACACATAAAATGTCAAATTGGCATGTGTGTTGATTTTGTTATACTATTTTCTTAATCCCCCTCCTCCTCCTCCTCCTTCTTCTTCTTCCTGTTTCTTCCATCCCTCCTTCTCTCCTTCCCTCTGCCCTTTCTATATTTCTTTCTTTCTCCCTTCCTTCCTTTTCCTGATCCCCCCTTCGTGGCTAGCGCTTTGCCCCTGAGATTATCTTCTATCTTTAATGTATATATCTTTATGTGCAATGTTTGCATGATGTCTACCCCATTAGAATGTGTGCTATTAGAAGAAAGGAACAGTGTTTGGGCCTTGTTTTGTATACTCAGTGTTTAGCACAGCATCTGGCACATACTAAGTGTTTAATAAAAGTTTATTATCTGTCTTACTAAACTACTTGGAGTTCTTGTTGTATATCTCCTAAGTCTTCTAGAAGAATTATTATTGTTTCCGCTTTTTTCTGAGAATTTCTCTTTATTTCATCTATAGCTATTAATATATTAATTTGGGGCCTCTTGTTTACGTATTTCTTTGTTCTTTCTCTTAGTTTCCCTATGAGTTTTTTTTTTTTCAGTGAGGGCTTCTTTTTTTTTTGTATCCTACTTTTGATCCTGTTTGGTTATTTTATTTGACACATGTCAGTGTTTCAAAGTGGCACAAGAGACAAAGATACAGTGGCAACTTGATAAGATTTGTCAAACCATCTGTAGGGATTTGATTTGGGCTCCTGTAGTAGCTTATAGGCAAGAACATTTTGTAGAAGGTGGGTTGAATTTATTGAACATTTGAGACCTGTTCAGACGTTATTAAGTCATTCATAGGAGCTTGAGACATCATGTCTGTCCCTATATTGTAGAAAGTGGTAATAAAGAGAAAAAGACAAAAATCTTAACAAGATAAACCACATTGGTACACAGTGTCAAATCTTTCTATGTTTTATTTTTTCCCATTTAGAATATGGCAATAATATCAATAATAATAGATATAATAGTAATAAACTAACATTTAGGTAGTACTTAAAGCTTTTCAAAGCTCTTTACATATGTTAGGTTAAATTATCATCCCCATTTTACAAATGAGGGAACTAAGGCAGAAAGAAGTTAAATGACTAGCCCAGAGTCATACACTATTGAATGTCTGAGACTGAATTTGAGCTCATATGTCCCTGACTTCAAGTCTAAAGCTCTATTGCCTGCAACATCTAGCTGCCAATTAGAACTTGAAGTGTCAATAAAGAAGTCAAATTGATAATTAAAGGAGTTTAGAACCCTGAAGGACCTTAGAAATTATCTATATCAGCAACTGCTTAAGTTTTACAAACAATATAACTGCATCTCTGAGAGATTTAAATGATTTGGTCCAAGGCGCAAACAAGATGAATGACAGAAGAATAATTTGAACATGTCTCCTGACTCTTCAATATTTTTCCCATTCCAAATAGAGTGCTAACCCATGTATCATAGATGAAAGAGTTTTAGACTAGAAGTTTAAGGTTGTATCATTCAAGGTTAAATTCTAATTCTATCATCTGTTTCATTTATGAGTTGATCCAGTCAGTCTGTAAATTAAGCCTAAGAAAATCCATTTCTAGTAAACTCCAAAATATGAATGCTAAATTATGTTCCCATTGTGAACAAATTTCATTTCTTCCTCTGAATCCCTGCCTAGTTAAAAGTACTTCCTCTTCTGAGATACCACTTGGTTTCTGCTTTCCCTAATGTGAGCATTGATATTATACTTTTGCTATGAACATTGTTATGCAAAATTAAAGAGGCATTGAAGATAAATCAGGCCCACTGCAATACTGATCTTAGAACAGTAATTAATTCTTATCTGGACAACTAACAAGAGCTCTTTAGAGCTCTAGTTAAATGAAAATAAAGCTTTTTATAAGCATAGATTCGAGTTGCTTTTTTCTCCATTTCTGTACCATCACTTATCAACATTAGAAAATTATATGAATCATTAATAATAAAATAAATCCAAATTATAATATCTCTGGTACTTGGCTCACATTCACCAAATTAAGAACAATATAAAAGATTGAAATAGTTAATGATGCAGGGGTTGTAGTTAGAGTGGAGCAGTGGTACATAGCTAGTGGAGTTGTAAACTCATCCAACTATTGTAGAAAAACAATTTTTAACAATGCTACAAAATATTGATATTCTTTGGTTCAGTGATCATACTAGGCACAAATCCCAAGAAGGTCACAGGCTGAGGGGAAGTTCCCACAGATAATAGAATGTGCATAGTGGTAGTTTTTGAGGCAAATCCTCAACTCCTCCAACACCATTGTAGAAAAAAAATACTCTGCAAAAAAGTGTGTGACCAAGGATTGAGAGTGCAGAATAAATTGTGGTGAAGATAATGGAATATTATTGTGATTTAAAAATCAATAAATATGGTAAGTCAGATAAACTGGGGAAAATGTGTATACTGAAAATGAGCAAAGTTAGAACTCATATAATATAAACAATGATAGCAATAAAGTAAAAGAAAAAAACAAAAAATAGAATTCAATGACCCTTTGTCTCTAGATGAGCAGTGCTGAAACATTATTTTTCTCTTAAGAGGTGGTACTATTGTGGAGAAAGGGAGTTTAGGAAATTACTTAGATATAAAAAAATAATAATTTACCCAAGAAAATTATTCAAGGTCTTATTATGCTAAACAACAATTATTTATCATTTTTAACTATTTATGACTTAATAAATCCCAAATAAATCAGAGCTTCTTATAAATATATTTTAAGAATGACATCCATTCATTAATCACCTATTTGTTAGTCTCAAATAAAACAATGCTTTTAGATCTCCAAGAAGTAGGGAAATGATGATTAGGTATATATATATATATATATATATATATATATATATATATATATATATATATATATATATTCTCTATTTTGAGGTTTGGGGGCAATATTTAAGAGATAAAGTGTGTTTTTTTTTGACTTACAGGTATGTGGTTTCATCTATATGTCAGATAATGCTGTATCCTAAGGAAAATTCTTATCTATGAATCAGAATACTGAAATTCTAGTTTAGACACTGGTACTCTAGCTTGTTCATTCTAGGGTAAGATATTTAACCTCTTTTGACTAGAATATTCTCAAGTATAAAAGAGGTGCCTATAAAACATGGTCTCTAAGGATTCAGCAACTTTCAAGAGGTTGTCTTTTCACCTACACTTTTTCTTTCTGTTGACTTTGCACTTTGGTAGTCTAGTATCTATTCTGAACCTGAGGCTCTCTATCTCTTTTTTTCTGCTAAAAAAATAAATTCATTCATAGGATTTATACAAAGTGATATTTTCAAGTCATATAATTCTGCTGCAAATATAAATGTCCACCAATTACCACAATAAGGATTGTAGTTTTCAGCACAAATGTTGAAAATATAAATTTCAGCATGAAAGAGGGAAAATGAAAAAGTAGTTCCTATTCATATGGAATCAGCAGAGGAATATTTTGATAAAAATGTTTCTCTACTATTCACATATTAAGGACTATGTGATTGCCCTGTGTGAATAAAGGAAAGAGGAACTGGGGAATAGTGTGGTTCTTCAGACACAAGTGAGTACTGCCTTAAGAAAACCAAATATATGACAATATATGTGTGAATATATCAAAATCTAGAAACAAAACCAAAAACACACAAGTTAGGACAGGTGGCTTTCCTTGTAAATGGATCATTTTTACTTACAAATTGATTCACTCTGAATTTGCCTGAAATATTGAGTTCTCTTGGTTCTTTTAAGTTCTGATTACTAGATTATTAATTACTTGATAGAGACAGTTGGTGAGATTGTGGCAAATGGAGACAGACCAAACAGTGTTTTTTATGAAACTGTGCCAGATACATCAGAAGTGAAAATGTGCATCTCAAAATCTCTATGGCCATAAAAATAAAATTTTATTTGCACATGTAAAATTGAATATACTTCTATGAAGATATATCTAAGTTCAGAATAATTCAGTTTTTAAAATCTACTGAATACTTATTAAGTGCATTATACTGTGCTAGGCAATAAAGGAGATATAGAGAAATAAATCTTTACCCTTACAAAATTTAAGGTTCAAATACAGAGAATAAGACATATAAACAAAGGAAAACAAAAAGAAGGATAAGGAAATAATTAATGTAAATTTAAGTATAACATCAATTTACTTTTTTCAAAATGGCCATTATAAAGAAATAATTAAGAGTATTTCACCACTTTAAGTTTTTGGTAATTCTAAAGATGTTTCACTAATGTAAACAATCCCTTTGCTGAGTATAGCTCCTAACCTCTATATGTCTTAGTAGAAAGTTTTATTAACTATTTTAGACAAGAAGAATCATCATCTGGAGTTCAGAATTCTAACGTTGAGTGTTTACAATTTTTTTTCTAGACTGCTTGTGGTAGGCTTTGGCCAAGCCTATACTCACAGAGAGTATTTTAAAGGAGGGTTGCCTAGGCAGTGGAGGAGATAGGATTACAAATCACATGGGGCTCAGTGAAGCTGCTTACCAATGGTCCCTATTAGGCAACTAAGCCTTGCAGATTTCTTTGTTTAATGCATAATGAAAGATATTCCACAAGATATGGAGTCCCTAGCATGTCCTTATTTTTAATTAAAAATTTCCATCAAAGGAGTAATTACTTTAGAGGTGAGAGAGAATCCCGATAATTAATGCTCTTATGGGTGAAGGGAGATGGGGACCTTATATTAGACAAGGTCTGAGGGATTAGGTGGCCTGAAAAGTCTGCTTGTTCGAGGAGAGGGAAAATTAGAACCCCTGGGGGAAACTGGCATTTGGAGGAGTGGAAGATTATGGACACAGGAAGATTTCCCAGATAAAAGTCAAAATAAAAGTGTTCACAAAAGAGGTATTGCTTGGTGGTGGAGGAGGGGCCCTGCCATGGAACATTATCGTCCCTGATACCTGCAGTAATTGACTTTGTTCTGAAAGACAGACACATGGAAAAGAGGAATCTATACATAGAGAGAGATAGGTAGATAGATATCTATATATACCCATACCTATATACAAATATATACATATATGTGTATGTGTGCATGTTTATATATGTATGTATTTATAAATGCATATGTATCCACTCATATACATATATGACTAATATCCATTCCCTGGTAGATGAATAATCAACAGATGCAAAAAAACTCTTCACAAGACACTGCAAAATAATCACACCCTCATGAAAAAATGTTCCAAATCACTAATAAAAAAAAAAACTCTGAGATTTCACCTCATAACATGTAAATTGGCAAAAATGATTTAAAAAAATGGGAACAGAAAATGTTGGAAAGAGATTATGGAATAATAGGCACATTAATGCATTGTTTGTGGAGCTCTGATATGGTACAACCATTTGAGAAAGCAATTTGGAATTATGCAAATAAAGTAACTAAATTGTAGTAGATGTCTATAAACTGGAAATGGTTAAACAAATTGTGGCATATGAATGTAATAGAA
Source organism: Phascolarctos cinereus (assembly GCF_003287225.1). NCBI lineage: Eukaryota > Metazoa > Chordata > Mammalia > Diprotodontia > Phascolarctidae > Phascolarctos > Phascolarctos cinereus. The sequence continues at coordinate 210,130,270 of NW_027555625.1, forward strand.
TGCTACTGTGCTGTAAGAAATGAGGTGTGTGATGAGTACAGGGAAGTGTGGAAAGATCTATAAGAACTGAGGCAAAGTGGAGAAAGAAGAAAACAATATACATGATGACTATAACAATGTAAATGGAAAGAACAACTACACATCAAAAATAAATTTAATAAAGTCATAAAGGTTAGATGGGACTCAAAAGAAGAGATATGAGAACATACCTCCAACCAATCTACCCCTTCATGGAGGTGGAAGGTTCACAGATATTACAAATTGTACATATTTTCCAGCTTTCTCAATGTAACAATCAGTTTTACTGAAATTTTTTTTCCTCTCTAAAAATGCTATTTGTCATATGGGATGGCTCTCAGGGAGATAGTAGAAGGATTCATAGGATACTGTGGTGATGTAAGAAATAGAAAACATCAGTAAAAGTATTAAAAACAAAAACTATATAGAAAAACCTTCCCACCAAAGCAGAAACCTGCATACTCAAACTTGATGGATTCACAACTCTGTGTTGGCTATCAGTGCTGAAACATTGTGTCCAAGGAGAAAAAGTGAGACAAGAAAAGATACTTGCACATAATTGAACTCAACTGAACCAGAACCAGGACTACTACCATTTATACTGGTGATTTTGCCTTTTTAGTGTCTTAAATACTTATCATAGTGCCTAGCTAAAAATGAGCACTTAACGCATTCTTGTTGACTGCCTGATCTGCCCTGTTCAAAAACTATATCAATATAAGTTTAATGACAACAACAATAATAATGATAATAATAATATTTCTATTATCATTATTATTATTATAGCACTTATACGATACCTTCAAGATTACAATGCACTTTCCATGTTACCTCCTTTAATTCACAGAAGAACACTTTGAATTAGGTGCTGTTTCACCCCCATTTTACACATAAGGCACAGAGAGATTAAGTGATTTGTCCAAGTTCAAACAGCTAGTAAATGCCTGAGGCAGGGTTTTAATTCAGGTCTTCCTGATTTCAAATACAGTGCTTTACCTATTATCCAAACCAGCAGCCCTTTTTATAATCCTTGAAGGTGCTGAGTCGGTCATTTATGTCATCTTATATTTGAGATTAGAAGGCATCTGTGAAAATGGATTTTGGACAATGCAAAAATTTTAAAAAATGTATGTTGGCAAGTATATTCAAATCATTTTCATGACCATAGGAACTGATTTTTTTTTTACTATAATGATATAGCCTTTGAGAATCTGAGTCATTTTAACATTCAAGTATTGTTAAATTATTAACATTTTAACATTTAACCATTTTAAATACCATCTGCTTATAAGAAAGTGTAGTATAGAGGTCAGTGGGAGATGAATAAAAGCTTTATTGATTCATAATAATTACTCAATTGAAATTAAAGAGCGTTCATTTTTAGTGGAACCATTTACCATGATTTTGTGCCTTTTTTCCAGAAACACTAATCAGTCATAGAAAAAAAAAACACAACACTAAGCAGAAAGGAAAGAATAATGAAAGGCGAAAGGGCTAAGGAATTTAGGACAGCCCTAAGCATTAAAATGTTTGATCATGACATACAGGTTGGTTAGGGAAATAAGGAACTGGATGAAAGGATATGCCTTGGATGTACAAGGAAGTGGGCAAAAGTTATCATTTTTGAATTTTTACTAAAGCAGTATAAAGATCAAAGTCATTGTAGGTACGAAGGTTGAAAAATTGAGAGTCCAATGTATTGGAATGGTTTTCAACAGACACATCTATATCTGTATCTATGTATCTATCAATCAATCAATTGATCACACTCATTGGGGATGAAAGCAGAAAATAATACCTCTCATGAACTCAAATATCACATTTCCAAAAACTTACTTGATCGTTTCATCAAGAATGCTTGAAAGTCCTCTATTTCACTGAATGACTATCTTTTCCCCTGAAGGATTATACTCAGTTTTACTGGGTAGGTGATTCTTGGTTGTTATCCTATCTCCTTTGTCCTCCAGAATATTATATTCCATGCCCTCCGGCCCCCTTAAAGTAGAAGCTGCTAAATCTTGTGTTATCCTGATTGTGTTTCCACCATACTTGAATTGTTTCTTTCTGGCTCCTGGCAATATTTTCTCCTTGACCTGGGAACTCTGGAATTTGGCTACAATATTCCTAGGAGTTTTCCTTTGGGGATTCCTTTCAGGAGGAGATCAGTGGATTCTTTCAATTTCTGTTTTGTCCTCTGGTTCTAAAATATCAGGTCAGTTTTCCTTGATAATTTCTTGAAAGATGACGTCTAGGCTCTGTTTTGGATCATGGCTTTCAGATAATCCAATAATTTTTAAATTCTCTCTCCTGGATCTGTTTTCCAAGTCAGTTGTTTTCCCAATGAGCTATTTCACATTGTTTTCTAATTCTTTATTCTTTTGGATTTGTTTTATAGTGTCTTGATTTCTCATAAAGTCCCTATCTTCCAATTGCTCTATTCTAATTTTTAAGGAAGTATTTTCTTCAGTAATCTTTTGGACTTCATTTTCCATTTGGCCAATTTTTCTTTTTAGGGCATTTTTCTCCTCTTTGGCTTTTTGGACCTCTTTTGCCATTTGGGTTAGGCTATTTTTTAAGGTGTTATTTTCTTCAGTGTTTATTTTTGGGTCTCCTTTAGCAAGCTATTGACTTGTTTTTCATGATTTTCTTGCATCACTTTAATTTCTCTTCCCAGTTTTTCCTCTACTTCTCTTATTTGCTTCTCAAAATCCCTTTTGAGCTCATCCAAGGCCTGGGACGGATTCATATTTTTCTTGGAGGCTTTGGATGTAGGAGCTTTGCCCTTTGTTGTCTTCTTCTGGTTGTATGTGTTGATCTTCGTTGTCACCAAAGTAAGATAATATAGTCTGACTCTGTTTGCACTGCTTGCTCATGATCCCAGCCAACTACTTGAGTTTTAAACTCTATATTAAGGAAAAAGTCTGCTTGCAATGTGGAGAATGTACTGTCCCAAGCTTCGGGGGTTTGTGGTAGCTGTTTTCAGAGATACTTGTAGGGACCTGTAAATTTTCAGTCCTTCCAAGGTGGTATGATAAGGGTCGAGGTGTTTACTGTTTTCCTGGCCTGAGCTCTGGTCTTTGAGTGACCGACCACAAGCAGTCTTTTCTCTCTGGGATCTGTGAAGAGGGTTTTCTCTGCACTACCACTACAAGCTCCACCGTGCCAGAGCTCCTTCCCACCCCAGGACTGCCACCCGGAACTGTGACCCAGATCCAAGTACAGTCAAAGCAAGAGATTCCTGCCTCAGCACCAGCAAAAAGATCCCTACAGTCCCCCTCTGATCAGCCACTTGATTCCCCCTCGGTCTGCATGGTGGAAGCTCAGGACACAGCCACCACCCCGGCACTGCTGTGCTCTGAAACTGGCTCTGACCTACCTCTTCTCTCACTGCAAAAACAGACTTTTCCCACTGACCGTCTAAGTTGTCTTTGGCATTCATGGATTGAGGAGTCGGGAAGCCACCACAGCTGCACATGATTCAGTCCTCTGAGGCCTGCTCTAGGTTGGCTGCAGCCTGCGCACCCATGCCGAACTGTGCTCCTTTACTGGTCCATCACGATATGCCTTTCTGATCAACCATCCAGGCTGTCTTGGGCTGTAAATTTGTTTTACTCTGTCTTTTTGTGGGTTCTGCTGCTTTAGAATTTGTTTAGAGCCATTTTTATGGGTATTTGGAGGGATTTGGGGGAGAGCTCAAGCAAGTCACTGCTTTCATACCTCCATCTTGGCTCCGCCCCCCCATCTATCCTTCCAGCATTCTTGATGAAAAGACCAGAGCTGGACTCTACCCAATCCAAAGCTAAGAAAGAAATCTCCCTTAGTGGGTAGAGAAAAGGCACAGTTACTCTATGCCTTAGGGCCAAGACAGTTGTGTGCTATTATACTTACACAATCATGTCATTAGTAACCTTAGAGAAAACTGTTTCAGTAGAAGGTTGGGGTAGGAGCCAGAGAACATCATTTTGAGGGCCATTTGGATGGAATAAAAGAAACCAGTAGTAGGGAGGGGGAAAGGATTCATTACTTATGACAGAAAGGGAACAATTAAATGAGGTCACAGAAAACCCAAGAAGAAATGAGATTGAGAAGCCAGGTTAGCTTTAGTAACAGGAAAGGGAATAGAAGGAAAGAAGGAAGGAAGAAAGAGAAATCTATTACTTCATTTGAATAAATTCACCTGCATAGATTAGCTATTACCCCAATCAAAGAAGCATGGCAATTTAGCCATGGGAGTAGTAAGGCAACAGCTTCTTCCAGTGGCCCTAAAATGCCAGATGCCTTTTCCCCAGCTCTCAGACTGCCATAGGGAACAAACAGCATGCCCAGGTATGTGAGCTGATGTTCTTAAACTAGGACTTGTGTGATAGCTGTATAGCTTATTGTTTTGGAAAGAAAAAGGACAAAAAGTCGATGCCAGGGGTGGGGAATCCCTTAATAAAAATAATTTGTTCTATGGAGCTTGTATTCAGTCAAAGGGCCACACTTGAGGACCCAGAGGACCACATGTGGCCTCAAGGCTGCAGGTTCCCTACCCCTGTTTCATACTTTCTTGTGCATATTAGCCTGACAGATCAGCTGATCTGAACTTAGATTTTAATAATGAAGTACAGGAAGTAACTACACAACGGACTTCTGGTAACAGAATGAAGAGAGGTTTATTGCAAGAATGATCAGGAATAGATGTCTGGTCACTTTAGGGCCTAATCCACAAACATTATCAGTAAGATTTCTTTGGTTCCTGAACCTGTAACTCTATCAACAATGCTGCTTGGTTTGTTTACCAAGATTCTCAATTTCTAGGATATCCAGTGGAACTTTTCTTCTACCTCCACACCCTCCCCTCTACTCTTTGTCCTCACCTTATCATCTTCCTCTTCCTCTTGTTGGAAACTTGAATTCCACATTTGGATCCTCAAATACATAAGCTTACTTACCTTGTTAAGGTCCAGGTCTCCAAGCCACTTCCTCCATTTTGCCACATTACTATCCACCTCTCCAGCCCAAACTTACGTATTATCTTTCCTGATCATGATGCAAATCAGTGACTGTCTTGCTCATTTGTATCTGTTTTGCCCAGCTTAGCATAGTTCTTAAAGTGTAATAAATACTTAATAAATGTTGTACCTAGCTAACTGGCAACTGAAAATTCTTGCTAGACTACCCTATGACCTAATGAACCTTCCTTCCTTTGTGGCAATGGGATTTTTATAGCCTTCTGCCACCATGATAGGGAAACTCCCATAGAATAGAAAAAGTACCACAAAGACTATATTATATTATTATCTTAAGGTAATATTATCCTGTTTGTTCTTATGCAAGGACAGAGGGAACCAAAATATCAGGAAAGATGATTCCTAGGAAAGAACAATTTAAGCAAGAAGCAAAATTAAGACAAGGTTTAGTGTTTTTCAAGGGACTAACTAAAGTTCTTCCCTATGCTATGGGAGAAATAGCTCCTTTTTTGAGTCCATATAGTAGGTAACTGTTGCTGCAAGACTTCTATCACAGTGCAAGAATTATAGAGGTAAAAACCTAGATTAAGTGCTTAAGTGCATGTGTAGAGGGGTAGAAAAATAATCCCTAAATAGGGATTAGGATTTTCTTACAACTTCTTACAGAGGAGAGTTGTGTCAGAGATAGAGAACTGGTTCTTTCACATATTGTAATCTCACACATTCTTTTAGGTTATATATGTTTTTTTCTTATGTTAGATTCATAGTCCCATTCTTCTTTCAATGTCATAAAAGTTGAACAAACTCAGTTAACTAGAATCATAATTTCACAGATTCCCCAAGGAAACAAACCTAGTCAACAGACTTCATAATTAAGTCAGGTTATATGTTAAAGTGCATTTAGAAGGTTCACAATGGGCTAATTGAGAAGGGAAATTTACAAGACAACCAAGGAAACATCAAATCAAGGAAATCCTGCCTTACACAATTAGCTAGGAGAGCTCACAAATAACTAAATCACTTTTGGTGAACTCATATTCCCTTTTGACTTCTATTTTAAGAATATAATTTTCCTTTTAATATTATTATTCCATAATCAAGATTTTGGGCAGATGAGGTTAATATTAACAGAAGACAGGCTTTCAGTTAACTAAAATCTGTGAGGATGACTCTGAGATAAGAAAAATAAAAATCAATAAAAGAAAATTAAAAATCCACACAACACCTATTAGCAAACACCTCCTCAATGGAGTCATATAACTTATGTTGCCACCCTTCTTACTGAGAATTACTGTTCTAGAAGGATCTACGCCAGGGAGAAGCATTTCATTATAAAAGCCATTGAAAAGAGCTAGAGGGAAACAAAGTACCAGTTGATCTTAAAACATTTTGAAAGGCGGGTTAGCAGGCAGACTCTTAACAACTCAGTGTAGTAAATGTCCTAATTAAAAAAAAATAAGAAGGCAATATAGTTTCAAATCATAGGCAGGTGAGCTTGACAAATTTGAAACCATGTTAAAAGGATAGCTGGTGAGCATTTGGAAAAAGAAGCAGAAATTACTATTAACTGATATGGCTCATCAAAAATATATCATTCTAATCAGTAAGCATTTATTAAGAACTAGGCACTATCAATACAAAGAAACATAGTCCCTTTATTCAGGGAGGTTACACTCAATTGGAGAGACCTAACTGTATCTCTAGGGACTGACAAAATCTTCCCAAGTCCTAAAAAAGTAATTACCTTTTTTACTTTTCACTTATCATTTATAGCTGCTGCCACTATGACAGTGATCACAACTGCTGCTCTTATTGCTGTTTTTCCAACTAAGGAAGAGGCAGAGGAAAATTCAGAGGATGGTATAGAATTTGGACAGTTTGATCCTCTCACAATAAACAACAATTTCACCTGGTTCTATGAATCAGAGAAACGTGTTTATTTATATCTTTATAAAGGAAGTGGGGGGGGGGGAGGGAACTTGCCTTTGATAACATTTATTTAAACAAAGTTTAACTTTGTTACTTGGAAAAGCCTCTGACACAAAGTATGTTCTTAATAAAAGCATGTTGGCTAACTGACAGTCTTACCCCTATATCAAAATGCTCTTCAGATACCAAATCAACATAAGGAGACTGGGAATTTGAGTATGTCTGCATTTTAGGAGAAAGTTGGGGAGGACACAATAAATGTGTAATGGAAAGGTTAGGCAAGTTTTTTTTTTCTGTTTCTCCATCCTGCCAAAAGTCATTTTATACATCTGTAAATAAAGGCTTAACATTAGCAAGAGTTGGTGTGATTTTAATTCAATTCAATTACAATTTATCATGTGTTTATATGCAAGGCATCTTGGTGTAGTCCTTCATTGAATGAACCTTAACTATTCGTCAGATTCTCAAACTCTTATTCCTTAATAGCCTGATATCGATTTGGGTAGAATTCTTCCTGCAAAGGCAAAGCATGGTTATAATGAAAAGTTTGCTATCTACTCCAGATGATTAACTCTGAGAAAGTGATTTTAGGGAGTTTTGCGTCTCATGCCTCCTCATCTAACCTAGAATGAAGTCACAAGGGGGAGTTTAGACCTGAGGCATGGTTGGAAAGCAATGATTTTTCAATGAAGTTTAAGTCTTTAGAATTTGCAGAGAAGCAAACATTGTAAGGAAACAGTGTATCTTTTCATTTTATCCTTTAAATATGGCAAGAATAAGCCACCTGGGCCTCAATAAAATGTTCACTACTTTAAGCATAATTAAAAGGGTTTCATTGTTGTCAATATAGCAGTTTCAATGAAACGTGAACTTTGAAAAACGACGAGAAAATGTTTCATATTGCCTCTAAAGAGTTATAGCTGGAGTGAGACTAATGAAGAGAAAGGAGACAAGAGATATTAGCTATGCTTATGCTAAAGAAATTTATATTCAAACAAAACATAACTAGTTGTTATGAGTTTTTCTTTTGATTTTCATTCATTAAACCATACCATAGATTCTGTGCTATGGTGTAAGACTTCTTAAACTTTTTCCTCTCCTGAACTCTTTTTGAAAATTTTACACAGCCCCAGTATATAGGTATGTAAAATAGGTTTACATTATAAAACATTTACTGATAAAAATTCATAAATAAATTTTACTTAAAACAATTCTTTGGTATACATATAATTTTACTATTTATTGAATATGAAAGCAAAGTTGCATAGTAATGAGATAGATTGCTAGTTTATTTTTAAATAAAGAATTAAATCTTGGCAGAATCTTTGATTCTAAAGGAAATAAAGCATCTTAACATTTTTCACAGTTGATCAGTATTTCAATTTTATAATCTTCAATTCTGTGTTCAGAACCAAGGCTGTAGTGAAGTTCCATGAAGCAACATGGGCAAGTGCTGCCAGAAACAACTTGGAATCATTATACTTTTAATTTTGTACTGACTTTTGGTCATTGTGTGTTCAGAAAACTTTCACTGCTCCAAAAATTTTTATGACCCCCACATTCAGTTATGTGACCTCATACGGGGTTGTAACCCACAGTTTAAGAACTGCTGCTGATGATAATAGTGATATAGAAACAGAAGGACCTTAGAAGCCATCTAATCCAACCCCCTAATTTTAAGAAGAAAGAAACTGAGGTTCAGGGAGATTGTGACTTTCCCAAGGTCACCTATGTTTCATAGGTAGAATTTGAAATCGAGCACACTTGACTAGCCACTGTGATTCTCTAGTTACTGTTGTTTATATATGTATATATGCATGCATGCACATATATATACACATATATGAACATTTATATATATATATATATATAAAACATTTGAAAAGTTCTATGTAAATGCAGTATATTCCAAAAGCTTAAAAGGATATTAAACTGTATGTGTGTGTGTGTGTGTGTGTGTGTGTGTGTGTGTGTGTGTGTGTGTGTGTAATTCCCCTTCTTTATAAGCATTTGATGGCTAAGTAGAAAAAGCCTTATTGATAAATCAGGAAATATCCTGTTAGCTGCCAAGTTGCTACTATGCAAAAAGTACTGTGTATACCTTTTAGCAGACACAAAAATAGATAAAACATTGACCCTGTATTCAGGGAGCTTACAATATAATACTGTACGCTCTGGCTATTGTCAGGCTGGTATATTTTAAAGGTTAGTTCCATTGATGTGACCCTTTACTGCTATAATGCTTCATAGTATGCATTCACAACAGGTATCAGTCTAAATTAAGAAATTTACTTATCTAAAGACAGGGCCTATGTATAGAGAAAATGAAATTCATCTATGGCTGAGGTTTCTGCTCAAAAGTAATTGTGAATTATCTGTGCAGTAAATTTAAGATATTCCAGTAGATTGATGCGGACCTTCAAAAAGTAAGAAAACAGAAAATCATTCCGACTTCTTCTTTCAGTTCTGCCTTTATGATATACATAGTTAAATAAGTCAGCAACAGCAAAATTCTATCAAGTTGAATGAGTCAAAAATATGGGGCTGATTTTGATTTTTCTTTTATTTCAATCCAGAATATATTTTTCTACAGGAAACCAGAGATTTTCTTTTTTGGCCTACCCAAACATATTTCCACAAATGCCCTCATGTTCGTAGTCTTCCTTTTACTAGTGTAAACAAAAAAAAATTGTAGATGTATTAAATGAGAGAGATAAGGATGTGACAATACATGAAGACTTTATTCCTAATATACTAGAATGTCATAATGTACTGGTTGTGAAAACATTCTACGAAATGTTAAGTGATGACTTAACCTGTTCTGTTTTCCTTTCCAAAATATCAAGTTGGCATAGTTTTCCTTCCTTCCTTCCTCTTCCTTCCTTCCTTCCTTCCTTCCTTCCTTCTAGAGAGAGAGACAGAGAAAGAGAGAGACAGAGAAAGACAGAAAGACAGAGAGAGAGAGGCAAATAGAGAGAGAGAGAGAGAGAGAGAGAGAGAGAGAGAGAGAGAGAGAGAGAGAGAGTGACTGATTCTTCATTTTTTCTACATAAAACTTTTGGCTGGTTTAGAAAACTATTATAGCCAGTCCTAGAAGGGTGGGGGTAGTAAATTCCAGCAGAAGCCCATTGTTGAATAAGCAGTGCACTAGGTTCTCTACTAAATTTATTTCACATCAGCTCTATCTCTCTCTATCTTTTGTACCCCCAAAGGGGGTATTTTACCATTTCCCCTTTCTTCTGGAGATTGAAATTATAAAGGAATGGCTGTAAGAGAACAATCTTACACAAACTTGATTCAGTCTACATATAATTCATGGACCACATCTCTTGGGGGTGGACTTTTTCACCAGAAGTTCCCGTATTCTTTCTGGTTATAAATACTGGGGAGGAAATAAACATGGGGTACCAATACTACCACACATGTCTCTCTCCATCAAGTTGGTGAATATTTACTCTTCTCTAAATTCAAGCCTCTCTCTTCTGCTTTATTCTTCTAGCACAAACCCAGCACAATTTTCATTTGATGATGTAGATTCTGGGATTTTTGTGCCTTAGAAAGTGTTACTAGCATGCTAAGATGGATTGTATTATGGAACTTAAAGAAGATTTATTCTTATGTTTAACAAGGTTGATTTAGTATGTTGGGAGGAATAAATGGATTATAATATCCTGAGCCCCTTTCTATGAGTATGGATTACTAGAATAAGAAAGTAGATTTATACAAATGCATGTTGTCATCATGTTTGTATAAGCTAGAAATATTTCTTACTGTATTATGTTACAATATATGACTCCTCACCACAAAGGTAAATGTATCTGGCCGAGGGCACTGCTGGGAGCCACAGCATAACAATTTTTCTATATTTGAAAAACATCCATTGGTAGCATTCCACTTATATTAACATATATTCTTACTTTTTTTCAGGACAGATAAATTTTCTCTCTTTGCTGACAAGTGGACAAGAGAGAAACAACTCATTTTCTCCTGGTAGGGAATGTTGTAGGCCAGAAAGAATGATTGATTTGGATACAGAGCACTTGGGTTCAAATACAAATACATTGCCCATTGAAGGCAAGTCATTTAGTCTTGCTGGACTTTGATTTCTTCATATGTAAAATGAAGAACTTTGTGCATATGATGTCTAAAGTCTCTTTTATCTTTAGTCAACATCCTATTTTAAGGGATTAAATTATTATTACCACCAAGACACAAAATAATAAATTTGTACATTTGAAACTAGAGATTTATGCAGAAATAAATGTAGTGTATAGAAATGATGGGGAAAAGGCCCCTGTACTAGAAATAATATGAAGTATAAGAATACTTCACATTGCATGATAAAAGTCCCTGTGAAAAACACAACAGAAATATCTGGCACACCCACAAAATATTTAGTTATTAACTATCTGACTGTGGACAAGGCATGACATCCTTCTGTTCCTTAGTTTCCATTGCTATCAAATGAGGGAAGTATATGATTTATGATAATGTAAATTAAATTAGATCTTTCAAGGTCCTAAAAAGTTATTCTTCTCTTTCTTATCCCTGTTTCATTCCCCATATTATCTCCTGCAAAACTTTTCTCCTTTCACTTTTCCACCTGTACAATATTCAACCTTGCCACCACTCTGAATACTAATACTAAGTGACACGCATCCTAACTCATGAAGAAAATTAAAGACATTTAATGGGCTCCTTCATCATCTGTTCCTCCATTCCTTAAATATTCTGAGAATCATATTTTTCCTCTTTTCCTATCATCTCAGAAAAGTAGGATCTTCTATTTCTCATTAAAACTAAGCCTTCTTCCTGCACCTTAGATCACATTCCCTATGCACTATTCATAATTCTAATAACATGGAGCCTTCCTACCTTACCAATCTTCTAAACACCCTCAATATAATCCGGCATCTTTGATATTTCTGAGATAAAACATCCCATCTTCCACAATCTTGCTTTTTTTTTTCTGGCTCTCCTTCATTGCTGAAATACTCTTCTTCCTCTCTGTTTCCTGTCTTTCCTCAAATCTCAGTTAAAATTCCACAAACTTCAAGAAGCCTTTGAGAGTCTCTCTTAACACTAGTGCTGTCCCTTTGAAATTACCTCCAATTTATCCTGTTTATATTTAATCTGTACATAAGTGTTTATGTGTTGTCTTCCTCGGTAGAATGTGAATTTCTTGAGGGCAGGGATTATTGTTAGCTTTCTTTGAATCCTATTCCTTAGGCCCCAGCTGAGACACAGTAAGCATTAATAAAAGGTGAATGTCCAGGAGTATGCTCCAACTGTAATCTCCATTCTCTTATGCATTTTAAATTATTTCCTCTAAACTTCTGGTGGTAGAGCCAAGATATCAGAGTAGAGAAAGCACCCAGGAGAGTTTTACCAATGGTCCCCACCAAACTTTACAATAAAACTGCAAATAAAATCCTGGATTGAGAGTCAACAAAAAGGTCAGGATGAGAAATTCTTCTAGCCTCAGAAAATGTAGGAGTTCAGGAAGATCTGAGACACAGGGGTGGCGGATGGCCTGGACCCACGTGGATTAAATGCCAATGGTGGGACTAGGTGGTGGTGACAAAAGCAACTATAGCTTCAGAAGCTCTCAAGGCAAATGTGGAAAAAGGGACCTGGAAATTAATTAGAAAGAAATTAGATGAACCCCCTCTGCTAGGACTGGTTGCAGAAACGGGCACAATTTGTCAACTCCATTGACCATATCCACTTCTGGTTCATAGTGCAAGAGTTGAGGTGAGAACTTTCAGTCAAGAGGTAGTGGGAGTCTGGAGAAATGGTATTGCTTTCATTTAAAAGTTATTGGTGACCCTGGCGAATAGCATCATGTCTGATCCCAAGAGATCAGTGACCCAGAATGAAGATAGGGAGAACAGAGGCCACAACTCTTCCAAGATTATTCCACTTGGAAAGCATCAAAAACTTCAAAATTCCCTGAACTATCTCTGAAAACAGCAGTGTGAAAAGCCTGAAGTTTGAGACAGTGCTTCTCCCTGCCCCTTCAACACCAGGAACAGAAAGCAACTTCATTTATTTATTCATTCATTCATTTGTTTATTTGTTTGTTTGTTTGTTTATGTATTTTAAACAGTATTAAATATTATGTATCTTAAAATTTTATTAATTTATTTTGATTTATCAACAATCACTTCCATATGCTTTTCAGTTGAAAATTTTTCTCCCCCTTCCTACCCCCCACCCTCCCCAAGACAGCGCACAATCTGATATAGACTTTACATTTACCTACCCATTAAACATATTTTCACATTAGTGAAGTTGTAAGTAAAAATTAAAACTAATATGAGGACTCATCAGAAAGATGAAACAAAACTCAACACAAGGTAAAAATAAGTGATAGCGATTTGACTTCCATAGTCCTTGCATTTTCCAACCCAAGGCCTCTGGAGATGTCTTAGATCCTCATAATACTGAAAACGGTTCACTTTAAAAATCTTAGTGATTGAATACCATGGCTGTTATTGTGTACAAAGTCCTCTTGGTTCTGCTCACTTCACTCAGCATCAGACCATATAAGTCTTTCCAGGTTTTTCTGAAGTCAGCCTGTTCAGCATTTCTTACAGCACAATAGTATTCTAGTACATTCATATACCACAACTTGCTCAGCCATTCCCCAATTGATGGGCATCCTCTCAATTTCCAATTCTTTGCCACCACAAAAAGAGCTGCTATGTATATTTTTGTACATGTGGGTCCTTTTCCCATTTGTTTGATCTCTTTGGAATATAGCCCTAGAAGTGCTATTGCTGGATCAAAGGGTATGCACATTTTTGTAGCCCTTTGGGCATAGTTCCAAATTGTTCTCCAAAATGGTTGGATCATTTCACAACTCCACCGACAATGTATTAGTGTTCCAATTTTCCCACATCTTCTCCAACATTTATAATTTTCCTGTTTTGTCATGTTGGCCAATCAGATAGGTGTGATGTGGTACCTCAGAGTCGTTTTGGTTTGCATTTCTCTAATCAATAACGATTTAGAGAATTTTTTCATATAACTATAAATGGCTTTAATTTCTTCATCTGAGAACTGTCTGTTCATATGCTTTGACCATTTATCAATTTGGGAATGGCTTATGTTCTTATAAATTTGTCTTAATTTTCTATATAGTTTAGAAATGAGGCCTTTATCAGAGAGACTGGTTGTAAAAATTCTTTCCCAATTTTCTGTCTTCCTTCTAATCTTAGTTGCATTGGCTTTTGCACAAAAACTCTTCAATTTAATGTAATCAAAATGATCCATTTTGCTTTTCATAATGTTCTCTATCTCCTCTTTGGTCATGAATTCTTCTGTTCTCCATAGATCTGATAGGTAAACTATTCCTTGTTCTCCCAGTTTACTTATGATATGAGCCTTTATATGTAAGTGATGAACCCATGTTGACTTTATTTTGGTATACGGTGTGAGATTTGGGTCTATGCCTAGTTTCTGCCATACTCTTTTCCAGTTTTCCCAGCAGTTTCTGTTTTCAAAGAGTGGGTTCTTTTCCCAGAAGCTGGGGTCTTTGGGTTTATCAGATAAGAGATTACTATAGTCATTGACTACTGTGTCTTGCATATTTAACCTATTGCACTGATCTACCTTCCTATTTCTTAGCCAGTACCAAGCAGTTTTGATGATTGCTGCTTTGTAATACAATTTAAGATCTGGAATTGCTATGCCACCTTCCCCTGAATTTTTTTTCATTAGTTCCTTTGATATTCAAAGAGACCAACTTTAACACAGAGGTCAAAAACCAAGAAATAGTGTAGAAAAATAAGGAAATGATAAAAAAAAAACACTTGACCATAAAAATCAAATATAATGACAGGTGAAATGAAGACAAAAAATCTAAACAAGATAATGGAGTCAAAATAACACAAGAAAAAAACTGAATTGGACACAAGAATAAAAAGAATTCCTGAGAGAACTAAAAGATGATTTTCTTTTTTGTTTGTTTTTTTTTACATTAACTTACTTGTTTATGTTTTCAAATTATACAAGATTTTGAGTTCCAAGTTTTCTCTCCATCTTATCCCCCCAGTCCAAGATGTCATGCAGTCTGAATACCCCTTCCACTAATGTGCCCTCACTTCTATTGCTCCCCACATTTGTCCCTTTCCTCCTCTATTTTCTGGTAGGGCAGGATAGATTTCTATGACCCAAGGCCTGTGTACCTTATTTCCCAGTTGCCAGTGAAAATAATTTTTTAACATTTGTTTTTAAATTTTGGTTTCCTAATTTTCTCCGTTCCTCCCTCCTCACCCACCCTCATTGAAAACACAAGCAATTCAATATAGGTTATACATGTATAGTCATGCAAAACACTTCTATAGTGGTGGTATTGTAAAAACCTAACTGTATTTCCCTTCATCCTATCCTGTCCCTTATTTGTTCTATTCTCTCTTTTGACCCTGTCCCTCCTCAGAAATGTTTGGTTCTCATTACCCCCTCCCCCAATCTGCCCTCCCCTCTATCAACCCCCTGCTCTCTTGTCCCCTTCACCCCACCCCATTTTCCTGTAAGGTAAGATAGATTTTTATGCCCAATTGAATGTGTTTGTTATTCCCTCCTTAAGCCAAATTCAGTAAGAATAAGATTCACTCATTCCCTCTCACCTTCCCCCATTTCCTCTACACTGTAAAAACTTTTTTTGTTTATTTTATATGAGATAATTTACCCCATTCTACCTTTCCCTTTCTTCTTCTCCCAATATAATCCTCTTTCACCCCTTAATATTATTCTCCAGATATCACTCCTTCATCTTCTACTTACCCTGTGCCCCTCTCTCTCTATACACACACACACACACACACACACACATATTTATACATACATGCATATATATATATACAAACATGCATACATATATATAATTTATTTTCCTCCAACTACCCTAATACTGACAAAGGTCTCATGAATTACACATATCATCTTTAAATGCAGGAATGTAAATAGTTCAACATTAATAAGTCCCTTATGATTTCTCTTTGCTCTTTACCGTTTCATGTTTCTCTTGAGTCTTGTATTTGAAAGTCAAATTTTCTATTCAGGTCTGATCTTTTCATCAAGAATGCTTAAAAATCCTCTACTTCATTGAATGTCCATATTTCCCCTGAAGCATTATATTCAGTTTTTATGAGTAGGTGATTATTGGCTGTAATCCTATGTCATTTGTTTTCCAGAATATTGTATGCCAAGTCCTCTGGTCCCTTAATGTAGAAGCTGCTAAATCTTGTGTTATCCTGATTGTGTTTCCACAATACTTGAATTGTTTATTTCTGGCTGATTGCAATATTTTCTCCTTGACCTGGGAACTCTGAAACTTGGCTACTATATTCCTAGGAGTTTTCCTTTGGTGATCTCTTTCAGGAGGTGAACCATGGATTCTTTTAATTTTCATTTTACCCTCTGGCTCTAAAATATCAGAGCAGTTTATTCTTTATAATTTCTGGAAAGATGATGTCTCTAAACCCTTTTTTTAAATCATGGCTTACAGATAGTCCAGTAATTTCTAAATTTTGCCTCCTGGATCTATTTTCCAGGTCAGTTGTTTTTCCAACGAAAGGTATCACATTGTTTCTTTTTTTTTTTTTCATATGACTATAGATGGCTTTAATTTCTTCATCTGAGAACTGTCCGTTCATATCCTTTGACCATTTATCAATTGGGGAATGGCTTGTATTCTTATAAATTAGTCTTAATTCTCTACATATTTTAGAGATGAGGCCTTTATCAGAGAGACTGGTGGTAAAAATTCTTTCCCAATTTTCTGTCTTCCTTCTAATCTCAGTTGAACTGGCTTTGTTTTGCAAAAACTTTTCAATTTAATGTAATCAAAATTATCCATTTTGCTTTTCATAATGTTCTCTATCTCCTCTTTGGTCATGAATTCTTCTGTTCTCCATAGATCTGGTAGGTAAACTATTCCTTGTTCTCCCAGTTTACTTATGATATGAGCCTTTATATCTAAGTCATGAACCCATTTTGACTTTATTTTGGTATATGGTGTGAGATTTGGGTCTATGCCTAGTTTCTGCCATACTCTTTTCCAGTTTTCCCAGCAGTTTTTTTTCAAAGAGTGGGTTCTTATCCCAGAAGCTGGGGTCTTTGGGTTTATCAAATAACAGATTACTATAGTTATGGACTACTATGTCTTGCATAGTATTATTCCACTCATCCACCTCCCTATTTCTTAGCCAGTACCAAGCAGTTTTGATGATTGCTGCTTTATAATACAATTTAAGATCTGGAATGGCTAGGCCACCTTCCCCTGCATTTCTTTTCATTAGTTCCTTTGATATTCTGGACCTTTTGTTTTCCAAATGAATCTTGTTATTATTTTTTCTAACTCTATAAAAAATTTTTTTGGTAGTTTGATTGGTATGGCACTGAATAAGTAAATTAGCTTAGGTAGGATTGTCATTTTTATTATATTAGCTTGGCCTACCCATGAGCAACTGATGTTTTTCCATTATTTAGATCTGATTTTATTTGTGTGAAAAGTGTTTGATTGTGTTCATAGATTCCTGGGTTTGTTTTGGGAGGTAGACTCCTAAATATTTTATAATGTCTACAGTAAGTTTAAATGGGATTTCTCTTTCTATCTCTTGCTGTTGGGCTTTGTTGGTAATATATAGAAATGCTGATGTTTATGTGGGTTTTTATAGCCTGCAACTTTGCTAAAGTTGTTTATTATTTCAAGTAGTTTTTTACTTGATTCTCTAGGATTCTCTAAGTATATCATCATGTCATCTGCAAAGAGTGATAGCTTTGTTTCTTCTTTGCCTATTCTAATGCCTTCAATTTCTTTTTCTTCTCTTATTGCTAAAGCTAAGGTTTCCAGTACAATATTGAATAACAGTGGTGATAATGGACATCCTTGTTTCACCCCCGATCTTATTGGAAATGCTTCTAGCCTGTCCCATTACATATAATGCTTGCTGAAGGTTTTAGATATATGCTATTTGTTATTTTAAGGAAGACTTCATTTATACCTATGCTTTCTAGTGTTTTAATAGAATGGGTGTTGTATTTTATCAAAAGCTTTTTCTGCATCTATTGAGATGATCATGTGGTTTCTGTTGGTTTTATTGTTGATATGCTCAATTATACTGATAGTTTTCCTAATTTTGAACCAACCCTGCATTCCTGGTATAAATCCTACCTGGTCATAGTGTATTATTCTTGTGATAAGTTGCTGCAATCTATTTGCTAGTATTTTCTTTAAAATTTTTGCATCTATATTCATTAGAGAAATTGGTCTATAACTTTCTCTATTTTGACTCTTCCTGGTTTAGGTATCAACACCATATTTGTATCATAAAAAGAATTTGGTAAGACTCCTTCTTCACCTATTTTCCCAAATAGTCTATATAGTATTGGAATTAATTGTTCTTTAAATGTTTGATAGAATTCGCATGTAAATCCATCTGGCCCTGGAGATTTTTTCCTAGGAAGTTCATCAATGGCTTGTTCAATTTCTTTTTCTGAGATGGGGTTATTTAAGTATTTTACTTCCTCTTTGGTTAATCTGGGCAATTTATATTTTTGTAAATATGTATCCATTTCACTAAGATTGTCAAATTTGTTGGCATATAGTTGGGCAAAATAATTCCTAATTATTGTTTTAATTTCCTCTTCCTTGGTGGTAGCTTCACCTTTTTCATTCTTTATACTAGTAATTTGGTTTCTTCTTTCTTTTTTTTTTAATTAAATTAACCAAAGGTTTTTCTATTTTATTGGTTTTTTCATAAAACCAGCTCTTAGTTTTATTTATTAGTTCAATAGTTTTCTTAATTTCAATTTTATTAATTTTTCCTTTGGTTTTCAATATTTCTAATTTGGTGTTTAGTTGAGGATTTTTACATTGTTCTTTTTCTAGTTTTTTTAGTTGTATACCCAATTCATTAATCTCCTTTTTTCTATTTTATTTATGTAAGCATTTAGAGATATAAAACTTCCCCTAAGAACTGCTTTCACTGCATCCCATAGGTTTTGGTATGTTGTCTCATTATTGTCATTCTCTTGAATGAAATTATTGATTGTTTCTATGATTTGTTGTTTGACCCAATCATTTTTTAGGATTAGATTATTTAGTTTCCAATTATTTTTTAGTCTATCTTTCCATGGCCCTTTATTACATATAATTTTATTGCATCATGATCTGAAAAGGATGCATTTAATATTTCTGCCTTTCTGCATTGGATTGTGAGGTTTTTATGCCCTAGTACATGGTCAATTTTTGTGTATGTGCCATGTACTGCCGAGAAAAAAGTATATTCCTTTCTATCCCATTCAGTTTTCTCCAGAGGTCTATCATACCTAACTTTTCTAATGTTCTATTCACCTCCTTAACTTCTTTCTTGTTTTTTTGTGGTTAGTTTCTTCTCTAGTGCTGAGAGGGAGAGGTTCAGGTTCCCCACTAGTATAGTTTTTTTTGTGTATTCCATCCTGTAAGTCCCTGAACTTCTCCTGTAAGAATTTGGATGCTATACCATTTGGTGCGTATATGTTTAGTAATGATATTACTTCATTGTCTATGGTGCCTTTTAGCAGGATGTAGTTTCCTTCCTTATCTCTTTAGATTAGATGTATTTTTGCTCTTGCTTTGTCTGAGATCAATATTGCTACACCTGCTTTTTTTACTTCAGTTGATGCATAATATATTCTGCTCCAGCCTTTTACCTTTACACTGTATGTGTCACTCTTTTTCAAATGTGTTTCCTGTAAACAACATATTGTAGGATTATGGTTTTTAATCCATTCTTCAGTATGTTTCCATTTCATGGGAGAGTTCATCCCATTCACATTCACAATTATGATTACTATCTGTGTCTTTTTCTCCATCCTTTTCCCCCTCATTTACACTTTTCTTTCTCCTTTTTCCTTTCCCCCCATTCACTAGTGTTTTGCTTTTGATCACCACCTCCTTCAGTCCCTTCGCCCCTTTTATTATCCCTTTCCCTTTAGGTTGTTTTCTTCACCTCCTTTCAGATGAATGCCGAAGGGTACTTATCTGCCTGGGTCCTCTTTTAGTTCTGCCTCCCTTATTTTTGCTGACACTGGGAGACCCATTTGCTGGGCTGCTGCTCTGCTGCTCCCCGCCTTTCTTCTAGTTCAACTGTTTTTTTTCTGGGGTGATATTTTCTAGGTTTTCAGAGGTTGATAGGGGAGAGTTAGAGTGACTACCTTTTCACTCCACCATCTTGGCTCCCAGAAGCACAAGTAACCTACATTCTAATTTTTAAGGAAGTATTTTCTTCAGTAAGCTTTTAGACTTCCTTTTCCATTTGGCCAATTTTGCTTTCTGAAGTTATTTTTTTCCTCTCAGGCTTTTTGAACCTCTTTTGCCACTTTGGTTAGGCTATTTTTTTTTGTTGTTGTTGTTTTGTTTTGTTTTGTTTTTGTCAGGGAATTGAAGTCAAGTGACTCACCCAGGTCACACAGCTAGCACCTGTCAAGTGTTTTGTCTGAGGCCGGTTTTGAACTCAGGTCCTCCGGGCTGATGCTGTATACACTGCACTTTTAAGGTGTTCTTTTCTTCAGTATTTTTTGGGTCTCCTTTAGCAAGCTGTTGACTATTTTTTCATGATTTTCTTGCATTACTCTCATTTCTCTCCCCAGTTTTTCCTCTGCTTCTCTTACTTGGTTCTCAAAATCCTTTTTGACCTCTTCCATGCCCTGGGACTAATTCACATTTTTTTTGGATGCTTTGGTTGTAGGAGCTTTGACTCTGTTGTTGTCTTCTAGTTGCATGTTTTGATCTTCTTTGTCACCAAAGAAAGATTCTATGGTCTGACTTCTTTTTATGAAGTTTGCTCATGATATCAGCCAATTACTTGAGTTATAAACTCTTTGTTAAAGTAGGAGTCTGCTTCCAATGTGGAGAATGTACTGTCCTAAGTTTTGTGGGTTTTGTGCAGCTGTTTTTCAGATACTTCTAGGGATCTGCAAATTTTCACTTCTTTCACTCCTTTCCTGGTGTTTGTGCTCTGGTCTATGACTGACCACAAGCACTCTTTTTTGCCTTGGAACTGTGAGGAGGATTTTTCTCCCCAACCATTACAAGCAGCACCATACCAGCCTGCTTCCTCACCCCAGGACTTGTACCCAGAACTGTGACTCAGATCCAAGCATAGGCAAAGCAAGAGAATCCTGCACTAGTAAAGGAATATCTCCAATCCCTCTATGAGCAGTCACTTGATTCCCCCTCAGTCTGTGGGCTGGAAGCTCAAGATGCAGCTGCCACTCCAAGACCAAGTGCGAAAACTGGGGCTATGACCCAGCTTCTCTCTTATCGCAGTTATAGACTTTTCCTACTGGCCTACTAAATTGACTTTGGTGTCTGTAGGTTGAGAAGTCTAGAAACCACCATAGCTTCCTGTGATTCAGTCCCTTGAAGTCTGCTCCAGATTCACTGAAGCCTGCTTTGCCTGTGAGCCCATGCTGAACTGTGTTCCTCTCCCCACTCAGCATGATACACCTTTCTGATCAACCATCCAGGCTATCTTGGGCTGGAAATTTGTTTCACTCTGTCTTTTTGTGGGTTCTGCTGCTTTAGAATTTGTTTAGAGCCATTTTTATAGGTATGTGGAGGGGTTTGGGGAAGTGCTCAAGAAAGTCGCTGCTTTTACTCCACCATCTTGGCTCCCTCCCTGTAGTTCTTTAAAAGATGATTTTCAAAATCAAATAGAAGTGCTAGAGTAAAACTTAGGTAAATAAATGAGAAAAAAGTAACAATTTATGAAAAGAGAATCAAAAGCTTGGTAAAAGAGGCACAAAAATACTAAAGAAAATAACACTTTAAAATATGAATTGAAAAAAAAGAGAATTGGTCAAATGGGAAAAGAGGTAAAAAGCCTCACCATAATTTTTTTTTAATTAGAGTTAGGCAAGTAGATTCTAATGACTATGAGACTTCAAGAAAAAATAAAATGAAGAAAAAGAATAAAAACATAAAAGATATGTGAAATATCTCTATAGGGGAAAATCTGATTTGAAAAATAGATCAAGGGGATAAAATTTAAGAATTATTGGATTGCCTGAAAGCCATGATCAAAGAAAGAGCTTACACTTCATGTTTAAAGAAATCATCAAGGAAAACTGCCCCAATATCATAGAACTGGGTGTTAAAATATAAATCAAAAAATCCACTGATCTCTCCCTGAAACAGATCCCAAAATGAAAACTTCCAATAACATTAGAGTCAAAATCCAGAGCTTCCAGGTGAAAGAGAAAATATTTCAAGCCGCCATAGAGAAACTATTAAAGGCTGCCCCAGTCAGGAAAACTCTAGATTTAACAGCTTCTACCTTAAAGGATTGGAGGGTTTTATATGATATTCCAGAAAGCAAAGAGCTGGGATTTCAACCAAGAATAAACTTCCAAGCAGAACTGATTATAATCCTTTAAGGGGAAAAACGGGTATTTAATGAAATAGAGGATATTCAAATATTTGTGATGAAAAGACCACAGCTGATTAGGAAATTTGATTATCATATATAAGACTCAAGAGAAATATAAATAGGTGAAGATGAAAGAGAAATCATAAGGTATTCAATGAGGTCAAACTGCTATATGTAACTTCTTAAAACTTGTTTCATTGTTAGGGTAATTTGAAGATTTCTACATAGAAAGCAAATATAGTAGTGAATGGATTATGTTAGAAGGACATAAAAAAATGGACAGGAGAAAAAAGGGAATGCCTTGGGAGAGGGAGAAAGGGAGAGGAAAATGGGGAAAATTATCTCGCATAAAAGATGTTCACAAGAAAGAGTTTTCATCATGATGGAGAAAATTGAGGGAGGGGGTGCAAGGAAGGCATCGCCTGAATCTCACACACATTAAAATTGATTCTAAGAGTGAAATATGCATGCAAATACACACATATACAGATATAGACATGTGTATATATCTATATATCTGTATCTCTCTCTCTCTCTATATATATATATATATAATATATATATTCACACACACATGCACACACACATGAACACACACACACACACACACACATTTCTTAATTGGTAATAGAAATCTATTTTACCCAACATTGAAGTGGCAGGGGAAGGTAATAAGGAAAATGGGAGCAATGAAAGTGAAGACAGATAAAAGAAGGTGGTGGTCAGAGGCAAAACAGACTTTAGAGGAGGGCCAGGATAAAAAAAAGATAAGATAAGCAGAATAAAATAGGATGGAGGGATATGCAGAGTTAGTAACCAGAATTGTCAATGTTTTACCCATAAAACAGAAGTAGATGGCAGAATGCATTAGAAACCAAAATATAACATTGTTGTTTACCAAAAAACCCAAAACAAAACAGAACAAAAAGGAGACGTGCTTGAAACAGAAACACAGAGAGTAAAAACAAGGGGCTGGATCAGAATCAGCTTGAGTTGATGTAAAAAAAAGGCAAGGATAGCAATAATTATCTCAGACAAAGTAAAAGTAAAAATAGACCTTATTAAAAGAGATAAACAGAGAAACTATATCTTTCTAAAAGGCACTATAGACAGTAAAGTAATATAAATACTAAACACATGCATCAACTGTTACATTATCTAAATTATTAAGGGAAATATTAAATGAATTATAGGAGGAAGTAGACAGTAAAATTATACTACTGGGGGACCTTGACCTTATATTCTCTAGATAAATGTAACCCTAAAATAAATAAGATGTTATGGAGATATGAATAGACCTCTAGACAAAACTGAATGAGAATAGAAAGGAGTATCCTTTTTCTCTCAGGTGTATATGACACCTTCACAAAAATTGAGCATTTATTAGGGTATAAAAATCTCACAACCAAATGCAAAATATCAGAAATATTAAATGAATCCTTTCAGTCAATAATTCAATAAAATTAAGTTCAATAAAGAGTCCCAGAAATAGATTAAAATTAATTGGAAACTAATTTTTTTAAATGAGTGAGTTTAAGAACAAGTCATAGAAATAATCAATACTTTCACTAAAGAGGACAACAAAGAGACAACATTCCAGAATTTGTGGGATGTAGCCAAAGCTGTACTTCAGGGAAAATTGATATCTCTAAACCAGTACATGTATAAAAGAAAGAGCAGATCAATGAATTGCGCATGTAACTTAAAAAAAAAACTATAAAAAGAACAAATTGAGAATTTCCCCCCAATTAAATGCCAAAATGAAAATTCTGAGAATAAAAAGATTTTTCATCAAATTGAAAATGAACTAATAAATAATACTAGTAACTGGTTCTATGAAAAAAACCCAATAAAATAGATAAGTCATTGACTAATTTGAATTAAGAAAAGAAATAAACCTAAATTACCAGTATCAAAAATGTAAATAAACTATCAATTCAGATGAAGTTATGGTAATTAATGAAAATCATTTTGTTCTATTATATACTATTAAAACTGACAATCTAAGTGAAATGGATGAATATTTATAAAAATACAAACTGACTAGATTAACAGAGAAGGAAGCAAAATATTTAAATTACCCTCTTTTAGAAATAGAATTTGAAGCTTCCTAAGAAAATGACCTTCCAAGAAAAAAAAAGTGATCTACAGATGGATGTACAAGCAACTTCTACCAAAACTCCTTAAAAATATTCTGCCAAAATTTTTGTGACACAAATATGATTCTAATAACAAAACCAGGGAGAGCAAAAACAGAGAAAGCACACTATAGACCAATTTCCTTAATGGATATCAATGCAAAAAAAAAAAAACTTTGAATAAAATACTAGAAGGAGATTACAGCAATATATCACAAAGATCATATACTATGAGCAGGTTGGATTTATATCAGAAATTTAAAACTAGTTCAATATTAGTTAAACTGTAAAAATTAATAAAAATACCAAAAATCATATGACAATATAAATAGATGTAGAAAAAGCCTTTGAAAAATGCAATTCAATATCTGTTCTTATTAAAAATATGAGATAACATAGGACTAAATGGGGGCTTTCTTATCATGATAAATAGTTTTTATCTAAAACCAAGAGAAAGCATATATATAATGGGATTAAACTTGAAGCTTTCCTAATAACATCAGGGATGAAGCACGGTTGTCCATTATCACCACTCTTATTTAATATTATACTAGAAATACTAGCTACAAGACTAATAGAAGAAAATAAATTAAAGGAGTAAAATTAGGTAACAAGGAAATAACACTATCACTCTTTTCAGATGATTGTATACTTTGACAACCATAGAGAATCAATTAGAAAACTAGTTGAAATTATTAACAACATTAGGAAAGTTGCAGAATATAAAATAAACTAACATACATCATCAGGATTTCTTTATATTTCCAGTAAACCCTTCAGGAAGAGATAGAAAGAGAAGTTCCATTTAAAATAACTGCAAACAAAATAAAATAATTGGGAGTCTGCCAAGACAAAACCATGAGTTAAATAAACACAACTACAAAACACTTTCACATGAATAAAGACTGATCTAAACTATCTGAGAAATAGTAATTTTTCAGGGGTTTACTAATACAATATAATGAAAATGACAATTCTTCTTAAGTTGATTTAGTTATTTAGTGCTATACCAATAAAACTACCAGTGAATTATTTTATAGAGATGGAAGGAGTTAATTTTATGTGGAAGAACAAAAGTTCAAGAATATCAAAGAAATTAATGAAAAAAAAAGTGAAGGAAGGCAATCTAGCAGTACCAGATTCCAGACTTTATTACAAATCAGTAATCATGAAAACAATCTAATACTGGCTAAGAAATAAAATGATGGATCAGTGCCATGGATTAGGTATACAATATAGCATAGTGAATGACCATGGTGATGTAGTATTTGATAAATATAAAGATCCAAATTTTTGGGGGTAAAAAACTTATCATTTGACAAAAATTGCTGGAAAACTGGAAAGAAGTTTGAAGGAAACTAGGCAACAGCCAACATCTTACACCATTTACCAAAATAAGGTCAAAATGGAGAAATGATTTAGTCATAAGTAGTGATATCATAAGCAAATTAAGAAGATGTTGGAAAAATGTACCTAGCCAATCTGTGGATAAGGGAAGATTTATGACCAAACAAGAGATAGAAATGATCATAGGAGATAAAATGGATAATTTTGATTACATGAAATTAAAAGCTTTCACACAAACAAAACTAATGTAGCCAAAATTAGAAGGAAAACAGACAACTGGGAAAAAGTATGTAGTTTCTCTGATAAAAACCTTATCCCTCAAATATATAGGAATTTGAGCCAAATTTATAAAAAATAAGAGCCATTCCCCAATTGCTAAATTGTTAAAAGATATGAACAGCCAGTTTTCAGAAAAATAAATCAAAGCTATAAATAGTTACATGAAAAAAAATCTAAGTCTTTACTGATTAGAGAAATAAAAATTAGTACAACTAATGAACCACCTCATATCTATCAGATTGGCCAACTTTGACAGAAAAGGAAAATAAGAAATGTTGGAGCGGGTGTGGAAAAATTGGGACACTAAAGCACTATTGGTAGAATATTGAACTAGTTCAATCATTCTGGAAAACAGCTTAGAATTATGCCCAAAAGGCTTTGAAAATGTGTATTCTGTTTGACTTAGCAATACCACAACTAGGTCTATATCCCAATGAGGTCAAAGGAAAGGGATCCATTTGTGCACAAAAATTTTTATAGTAGCTCTTTTTTTGTGGCGGCAAAGATTTGGAAGTTGAAAGGATACCCATTAATTGGGGAATGGTTGAACAAGTTGTGATATGTGAATGTAACAGAATAGTATTGTGGTATAAGAAATGATGAGCAAAATCATTTCAGAAAAACCTGGGAACACATATATGAATTCATGCAAAGTTAGTGAGCAGAACCAGGATAACATTTTTTCACAGTAACAGCAATATTGTTATGACTATCAACTGAGAAAGATTTAGCTACTCCAATGGAGACAATGATCCAAGGCAATTCCAAAAGACTCATAATGAAAAATGCCATCTATCTCCAGGGAGAGAACTCTGCATATAGATTGTCATACTTTTAAAATGTTCTTTAGTTTTCTTTCTTTCTTTTCTTTTCTTTTTTTTTGTTTGTATTTCCTTTTGCAACATGGCATATATGGAAATACATTTTGCATGATTTCACATGTATAATCAACATCAAGTAGTTTGCCTTTTCAAGCAGGGAGGAAGGACAAAAGGGAAGGAAAATTTATAAATCAAAATTTTTAAATTGAATTTTAAAATTTTACATGTAATTAGGGAGTATTTAAAAAATAAACAAAATATATTGAAATCATTCCCTCTCAATCTAACTCCTTTCTCTCTATATTCAAATATTTTTTATGATTCTCAATCCTAGAAAGTCTTCCTTTGAAGCCAATTCTTTAAGGTAGTTTAAGCTAGCATATCTTCTCTTTCCTCGCTTTTATTGCTAATCTTTTTGAAAATTGTCTAGATTGCTCCTTACTGTACATTCTCTCCTTGATCCCTTTCCATCAGGTTTGTGTAACCTCTGTAGTTCTGCAATGTTTTCTCCAAATATTTAACAAATAACTTTAAAAAATGTTTCATCTTCCTTCATCTTTCTACAATTTTTTTTAACACTGTTGACCACTTCTTGTTACTGGATATGCTTTTCTCCCCTGGCTTCAGAGACACCAAATTCTTCTGCTTATGATACTACCATGATGTCCACTGCTCTTAATCTCCTTCACTGCCTCCTCTTCCTGTAAATGGAACCTTAATCTTGGTGTTCCTGAAAAGTCTGTTCCTGGCTCTCTATATTCCATTGAGTATAATCACTCATTTCAGCTCAATAAGCATTTTAAAATAATCAATTAATGAGAATTTATTAATCACCTACTACTTGCAAAGAATTTTAAAAGATGTAGAGTATACAAAAGCATGGTGAAAATAGTCTCTACATTAATATATATATATATATATATATATATATATATATATGTGTGTGTGTGTGTGTGTGTGTGTGTGTGTGTGTGTGTGTGTGCGTGTGTGTGTGTGTGTGTATACATATATATGTATGTATTCTTTGTTTCTCACACTACTATGTAGTCCTACATCTCCCAACTACTGCCAATATGCAGATCTATGTCTGTAACTGTGACCTCTATGAACCCATACCAACATCTCCATTAAACTATAATATATTGCGTCCTAAATGTTTCACTAGTGCTTCCAGCTCAAATCCAAAATTATTTTTATTATTTCCCTGTAATATTTCCCCATTTCTAACTTCACTCTTTCTATAAGTGGAAGTATAATTGACCCTGTCCTGTATCTCCTCATCATATCTCTCCACAATGTATCTAGTATCAATCCCTGCCCCCTCTATTCCCACTGCTAATCACATTTACAAGTCTTTTTGACCACCTGCCTTCAAGATATTTAAATATATTATTCACATATGATTTTCCTTTTTTTTTCATTTTATTATGGATACATAAAATGTCATTTTAATAAGTTTATGTTACAAGCTGATATTTTGATGAAATATGGTGCCTAGGTAGCACAGTGCCAGGTCTGGAGTCAGGAAGACGTGTTCATGAGTTTAAATCTGGCCTTAAAGGCTTACTAACTATATGATTGAGAAAGTCACTTAACCTTGTTTGCCTCAGTTTCCTCATCTGTAAAAATAAGCTGGAGAAGGAAATGGCAAACCACTCTGGTATCTTTGCCAAGAAAACTTGAAATGGGGTCACAAAGAGTCAGACAAGATTGAAACTACTGAACAACAACATTTTGATAAAAATAGTATATTACATCAAAATGTTTTGTTCATTTTCATTGATTTTTGAATATATCATCTTATACACAAAGTCATTTTAACTTCTTTTTAATATGTATTCCCTTACTTTATTTTTCTTGCCTCACAGCGAAAACTGGCA
This sequence comes from Phascolarctos cinereus, assembly GCF_003287225.1. Classification (NCBI taxonomy): domain Eukaryota; kingdom Metazoa; phylum Chordata; class Mammalia; order Diprotodontia; family Phascolarctidae; genus Phascolarctos; species Phascolarctos cinereus. The sequence goes on from NW_027555625.1 coordinate 210,159,056, forward strand.
TTTCTACTATAATAGTCAATAGTATGTTAAGAGCTGAAAGTCTTGCTAAAATGTTCTCAGCAGGAAAGTTTCTAAGACTTCTCTATCAATAAGTACAAAGTTCTCTTCTGGAGTTGAAATAAATGCTTTCTGTTGTGTAAAGAGAAAAAAAAATCTTTATTTTCCCACATGTTTTAGTGCTTATGTTTGCTCAAAGGTCATTTTCTTTTCAAGTCCTTTGCACTTATATTCTTTTCATTATTTTTATTTTAATGTGGTGTCTGCAATGCCATGGGATTTGATCTAATCAGTGTAATACTATCTGAAGACAGGAACATCTGGAGGATCTCAATCAACGAAGTAGTCCTCCTTAACCTGGATTTTGTACTATATATTGTCAATTACAATGAAAATATATTGCAAGGCTGCACCTCCATGTTTTGTGCACCTGATGCATATAATTATATACATAATAATCAGCCTCCTTATATTTTCCTACATATTTAAAAAAATCTACACAGATGGGGAAAACCTTGATGTTTACATCAATAACAACAATAAATTGTAAGGTAGCATTTTGTTATAGCCAATGCTTCTGTGATTTTTATGTTTTCTTTATTCATGAACTTTTTTTTTCCTTTACACAGGTCTGTTAGGCAATTTTCCCCCATGATTCTTTAATTTGCTTCTAATATGATCTTTTACATCTAGATCACATATTCATTTAGAGCTATTCTTGACATAAAGTATGTTTGTCTAAATCTAATTTCTTCCACATTGCTGTGCAGTAGTCTAAGCAATTTTTGTCAAATAGTGAGTCATTTTGTCTATAGATGGTCTTTTTATTTACAATTACTAGTTTATTAGATATATTTGCTTCTAATATGTTGTATATCTAATCTGTTGCACTGATAAATATCTTTATTTTTAATCAGTACCATTTTTTTAAACAAAATGACTACTTTGTAATATTGTTTGAGATCTGGTATCACTAGGCCTTCTTTAAACATATCTAATAAAACTAAGATTAAAAGTGCAACAATTAATTGGGGAAAAACAACACTGCAGCAACTTTCTCTAATAAACATATCAATAGCAATATGTGAAAAAAATGCTCTGAATCCTTACTAATTAGAAAAATAGAAATCAATGAAAATTTGAGATTCTGTCTCATACCCATCCAATGGGCAAATATGACAAAAAGGAAAATGATAAATATTGAAAGTGTTTTAGGAAAGAAAAGTTCAATGACTGATGCATTGTTGGTGGATCTGTGAATAGGTTCAACAATGTTTCAACTAAGCCCAGAATGACACACACATACACACACACACACAGACACACACAGACACACACACACACACACACACACACACACATACACCGGCAGACATTTCTAAACTATGCAGATATACCATTATTATTACATCTACATAACCCAGAGATATCACTACTATGCTCGCGCACAAAAGAAATAAAAGAAAAAGAAAAAGGTATTTTATGGTCATACACACACACTGGAAACGACTAAGATGTCCAAAATTTGGAAAATGGCTAAATAAGTTGCCTTAAATCAATGTGATAGAGTACTATTGCTCTGTAAGAAATGAGGAAATAGAGGATTTTGAAAAATTATGAACTCATATAGAATGAAATAACTCCAATCAGAAAAGAAAGTTGTAATATAACATCAGTATTATTTAAAAATAAACAATTTTCAGAAATTTTAGAAACTGATGAGGAGTGAAATGCTCAGAATCAAGCAAATAATTTATGTACTAAAAACATTAGTATAAAGACAAAGGAAATCTTTGAAAGCTTTAAAAACTATGATAATTTGATTCTAGAAAACTTATAATGAAGCATGCTATTCATGACAGGTGCTGAATTTACAATGCAAAAATATTTACGCATAGGTATATGCATAAATATATGTATACAAGACTATATATACAAAGTGGTGGTAACCTAAAAATGTTTATAATGTGAAAAAGACAATGAATCAATAACATTTAAAAGAAAGAGAGGGAGAGACATTGACAGTAAATAGATATCCAGGGTTATTTTTTAACGTCTGTAGGGAGGTGGATCTCTGAATGAACAAGAGGTCTTAAACTTTGTCAATATAATGACATCCTTGAACTTTCCATGTTTTTTACCCAAAACATTTGACACTGATTTTAAGCAATAACAGATTATCTTCTCATGGACACATTACAATGTTGGTTTATGACCTGTGTTATCCAGATGCTACCAAGAACTTCGACACACTGAAGTTTTGGGAAACAAAAAAAGGCATAGTAAATATGTTGACTCTTCATCTATCTCTGTTTCACAAGTTTTATCTTTATATTAAGTCAGATTACCAGCAAACAAAGCATCTGGTCCATATTATCTCATTCCAGTACATGAAAGCCTTCACTGAATTATGATTTAATGCTATGTCCTTTGCTTGTATAGAGGGCAGATTTAAGAAGCAGCCCTTCAGTTGCATGCCTGTATCTTTTGTAGAATCATAGAACAGATATTGTTTACTGCAACTTAATGTCCTTTGTACAAAAACCCATATAATAAATTCTTCCCTGACTTTAGCTTTAGAGAGAGAAATATTATCTCTGTAGATGAATGGATGTACTTCCTCTTGTCAACAAGAAAACCAAAAATTTCTAGAAAACCTTGTATGTTTCCCTTTTTGTTTTTGCTGCTGGAAACATTTAGTATCAGTGCTACTTAACAAGCTGACTCATGTTCCTGGTAGCCATTATTTTATCTTCTTCCTTGATATGGTTTATTTGAGAGCCATTACTAATTATATGTGTATATATATATATGTATGTATATATATATATATATATATATATATATATATATATATATATATATATATATATATATATATATATATTTGTGTGTGTGTGTGTGTGTGTGTGTATGTGTGTGTGTGTATCCAGTACTGGGCCCTTGATACCTTATTCTCCCCTTTCAAAAGAAATGGTGTTTCTAGAAGTGGCTAGAGGATTAGAAAATATATGGTCTCCCACTTAGTGCCTGTAATTTAGGAGCTACAGGTTGACAGCCTATGACAATTTTCATAATTTCTTTTGATTGTTTCAGAAAGATTCTTATAGGTTTGAGAGAGACAACTAAATAGGAATTATAATGGTATTTCAATTATTTTTAAGGAGGAAGTCTTTTCTCTCCCATAAGGAGTGTGAGCATGCTTCCCATGGGTCAGAGTGTGAAAAAAATATATCAAAAAAAGAAGTCACCATTAAAAAAAAAAAGGATGAAGGATAATAGCATTAATGAAAAATTTGGTACATCACTGGTTGATAAGCTGAAACTTAGGCTCTGTAGAACAACTGTACTCCCAGGACAAAGGTGATTAGATTAGATTATTTTTAAGGTCTCTACCACCTCTGAATTCTCTTATTCACTTGTCATGGACAAAGAATTCATCACTTAGTCACCTATGTATTGATGATGAATCTTTCCTTACTTAGCTAGGCTAGTCCTGGGCAAGGTACAGATTCTGTTATTGGAGCATGTTCAAAGTTTTTCTAATTTAGAAATTTTCAGTTCAATTTATCAAAAGTTTAATAAGCACCTACTCTATTCCCAGCCCTTTGCTAGGAATTGTAGGTAGAGATGGGGACCGTACTTTGTTTATATTGGTATGAAGGAATCTTTAATTAGAGAACTCTTTTTACCTTTCAAGGTCAGCACGTTTTCTGCCGGGGAGCAGTTAGATGGTGCAATGGATAGAGTGCCAGGCCTAGAGTCACAAAGACCTAAGTTCAATCCCAGACTCAGACACTTTAGCTGGGTGATCCTGGGCAACTCATTTAACCTTGTTTGTCTCTGTTTCCTCATCTGTAAAATGAGCTGAAGAAGGAATTGTCACACCAATCCAGTAATCCAGTATCTTTGCCAAGAAAATCCCAAATGGGTCATGGAGGGTCAGACACGAATGAATAGAAACAACAGCCAACCAACATTTTGTGAGGCTTAGAGTCCTAAAAAGTTGCCTAGACTGCTGAGAAGTTAAATGACATGTCCAGGGTTACACAGCTAACGTGTGTCAGTGGCAGGCTTCGTTCTAGGTGTGTCTTGCTTAAAGATCAGCTCTATATCTATTATGCCCCATTGTCTCTCCTTGTGTGGGGAATACAAAGAAAAACAAAGTATTTCTGCTTTCAAGGAGCTTGTGCTCTGTGAAAGTAAAACGGCATTCACATGATAAGTACATATACCATAATGTAAGGGTAGGGGAAAACACAGAGCACTAAAAACTAAAGAGATTAAGAAAGGCTTCCCATATGAGGTAGCACCCAAAAAAGATTAGAAGGAAGCCAAGATTGAAAGAAGCAGAAGGAAATTGGTGAAAGATGGACTACTGAGTTGAAGACACAAAAAGAATGTAGTTTTGCTGAAACTGTGTGGAGTATTAGGAAATAAATCTGGAAAGGTAGGCAGAAACCAAACTGCGAAAAGCTTTAAATGTCAAAAACAACAGTATGTAAGTTTGTATTTGACCCACACGATAATAGAAAGCCACAGAATTTTCTTTACCCAAGGAATAACTAATCAGTCCTGTAATTTACAAAGATTAATGCTTGAGAACCCAAAGTTATCTCCACACCATTGTGAGTAATTAGAGTTTATTGGACTTAAGTGGAGGGCACAACATTTGTTTTAATGAAACCTAAGGATGCTTTACTCTTCTTATGACAGTCATATATTTTGTATATGAATTATTCTTTTTTATTTCAATGAAAAGCAAAATCAGTCTTTTATTAAAGTAGAAACAGAAGCATTACAGATATTAACAGCAGCATCCAATAATGTTTTCAACTTGAAAAAGCCAGTACTATGGGCCCTGTGGTTTAGGGTTCCAAAATGTATAAATATGCTGCATTTTCATTTATGTATAAGTTGTACAAGCACAAGCACATACACAACTTTCAATATTAGTACAGGGCCTGATAAGACACAGAAATATATCATTTTTTGTTTTGTTTTATTTTGTTGTTTCTAAAAACTTTTACTCCATAAAATATTTGATCATTCAAAGCTATGAACTTAATTACATATCAAAGAACACAGGCAATAAAGCCCGTATTACTAGAACATACAGTATTAAGCTGGACAAAATTATAAGAGGACAAAATGTAGTGATCACTGAATTCACTCAGAAAAGCTTAAGAAACAGAATATTTCCATCCTGTATCAGAATAAAAATGTACTATATTAAAGTCCGAATTTTTGCAAGTTGTCTTTTAGTCAGTGTTCTATTTACAAGGCAGAAATTTCTGCCAACTACAGTAGTTTAACTTTGGCACAACACTAAGTTCCATTACTTTTGAGTATTCAATCCTATGTTACGAGAATATACGTATGTCCAAAAACATTCTTTCATAAAAGCTTAGGCCCATTCACAATAAATCACACATCTTGATTTCAAGATTTGCATCCCCTTACCACTATAGGTAATTATAAATGACAAATTATGTGAATTTTAATCATCTGATTTAAAGAGTTTCTGTTTAACATGCTGTAGGGGTTCCCAGGTATCACTGTCACCTGTTTCTTCATCATTCTCTTCCTGATCAACTATTATCTCATCATTATCCTCAAACAGCTCCATTCCTAACTCAGATCTTCTTTTTCTCTCTGCAAACTACTTTTTGACTTGCTTATAACCCATATGTAATTAGGCAATAAATGCACCAAAGTCTTGCTGATTAAGAAATTTGTGCTTCATATAATAATCCTTATGTACTGTAGTACCAGTTTTAAATTTTCTGAGTGATGGTCCATGGTCTCAGTTGTTTATCCTTTTGCTTCCTTTAGGTTGCCCATGAGGTCTTCTCCTTTCTCTTTCCTTTGCTCTTCCTCTCCATCTTCTCCTAAAGGAGGCTTGTCCATTATACTACTTGAACTGGCCCACTAATAGTAATAGTACCATTTTAAATTCTTACTTTCCCAAATGTATTGTTTATTTCCAAACCACCTAACATCTGTTCTAGCAAGCCCACTTTCTTCAGCCAGCTTGTCATATTCTTCTGGTGATGGCCACTATGTTCAAAGAAATGCACTTTTAAGTATAGGCAACTGCTCTGGTGATTTTTTTTTTATACTCTTTGTGGTGGTCACTGCCTTAGGTGCTACAGATTCATCTTGAGGAGGAGTGTCTCCAACTTCTTTGGAACTACCTGCACTGCCTGTCTATTTCTGTTTTCTTTTCCTTTGAAGCCTTGGCTTTCTTTCTCTTTGTGAACCAGGCATCCCTTTCTCTCCTGCTAAGTTTGGTTTGTGCTCTTAATCTGTTCAATTCTTCATTAGTAAGTACAGGTTTATTAAGGAAATTTGTTTGGAGGATGCACAGTTGCTCTGAAGTTTTCTCTTTAAATTTTTGCAGAGTAAAGTCAGGGAAAAGCTTCCCTGGCTGTTTAGGATGTGGAGCAACAGCTATTGGGGATTCTGTAGTCTCCTCACTAGAGTCTATATCAATAGGAGTATAAGCTTCACTGTTGGAATGGATACACTGATGACTCTTGAAATTCCTCTTGGTTATACCTTGTATCACTAAACCACGTTTTGATCTTGCCTTTAGTTAGGCCTGTTATTTTCATAAGCCTGATCTCCTTTGAGTCATGAGGAAACTGATTTTTAAGGTAGCTAACTTTTAATTCTTCCAGTTCTGTCTTTTTTGCCCAGATACCAAATGAATCAGGATTCACCAATGCTTGATTAACTGAGGAGTTGGAGATCGGGCCAGGGCTGGAGCCAGAATTGGAGCTACTGATTTTGTTTCTGCAATAGGCTGAACACTAAGCACTGACTTTTCCGCATATGAGTTTCATCTGGAACTCCTACAACTGTCAAAGCTATAGGTGTTGTCACTGGCAATTGGTTAGTGCCATCTACTTGTGTAAGGACCAGACATAGTTGACCATCTATCTGGCATGTCTGTAAAATGGAAGGCAAGCCATTACTAGCTGCGGAAGTGTATGTAGGAATCACTGTTACTGTTTGTGGCACAGTATGTACTGCATTGCTTTCTCCTTGCCTCCTTTACTTCTTCTGGATTCCAACTAATGCTGTGTTTCAAGCATTGGGTTGAAAAATCAAACCTTGATCTGTTCCTCTGTACATTTTGCTTAAGCAGACAGAACTGCAATTTTGGACATTGTTCAATAAGGGAATTTGTTATAGATGTTAAGCAAAAGGGGGTTGTTATCCAAAGCAGCATCATAGGTGGCAATATTAAGAGGGATTAACACTTTAGGAATCAAGTTAGAATTCTGCTTAGCTGATGCAGCTGCTGTTGTCACCTGTGCTAGCTCAGATTGAAGAACTGCTTCTGTGGTAATTACTGTGTTTATGATATCTGGATGTATACTATTTACAATTGAAGTACTTGTATTAGACTCAGACACTGATGAAGTGGGGTTTTTTTAAATTTATTTTAAATTTGTTTTTATTTTTATTTTTTTTGAAGTGGGGTTTTTTAATTACTTCTTCACAACCTCATTTAGTTTCATTCTCTTTCTCTTCTGGAATGTCTTCAGTTATGGAAAACAATAATCCGTTTATTCTCTCCTTTATTTTTCATCATTTCATAAAAGAGTTTCTATAGATTATACCTGATCTTAATTCTCCACTTTAACAAAACTACCATCAAAGGCAGATAATTAATTGTTTGCTCAAACATTTTCTTTTCACAATAGTCAGCTTAAAATTCTTTTTTCCAGCATGATATTCCAAATTATGCTCAGAAAGTACATCATATCTTTTGGTAAGAAAATTGCATCCAACCCAAATATAGGATGAATTTAACACTATATTGGGATGCTCTAAATGTACATGAAATGTAAACATGTTAAGATCTGGCATTTGAAAAGTACAATATTTACATCAAAGCCATCTTTAGCTTTGTTGTTGTTGTTGTTGTTGTTGTTGTCAGAATCTAGAAGTTCTTGAACATCTTCATCACTTGAGATACTTTCTGCTGCTCCATTAATATAAGTATAGCGGATCTGTGTCCAAGTCTGGTATCAGTTCTAGGTCTGCGTCAACTGGCAAGGAATATGTAAGGTGTTGTTGATTTTCTTTTGCTTGCCATTCTTTTTTTGTAGGGAAAATCTCAATCTTAACTGTGATTAGAAAGCAATGAAAATCAAACTACTGTAGTTATCTTCACTTGAAAAAAATGGCTTTTAGTTCTGTAAGTCCATCCCATTTGTAATTTTTTTCATAAAGCAGTCAAGACAAGAGCTTATAATTTGTAGTCACAAAACTGAGTTGATGAAACTTTTGGAGCAAATGTACAATCACCATATTTTTCCAGTACTCTATCCTTCAGAGAAATAGGGAATGCCTTCCAGTTAGAGGAGTTTAGCTCAAGTCATCACTAACTACAGGCTCTATACACCTTTTCCTGTGAATTCTAAACACAGAACCACTCTGTGGGCCAGAACAAGACCTCACACACTCCTGGGGCCCTGCCAGGCCCACACCCCCAGTGGCCCTTGAGGGGAGGGTGCATGGGGAAGAAAGGGGCATTGAGTTCATTGTCCTGGGGCTCCCACATGAATTATTTTTAAGGTAGATCTAATTATACATTTGTTGGTTGAAACTTAAATGTAAATTCAACAATGAATGCCTTGTCCCCTCCCCCCACTTTTCAACCACTCTTGTAAACTCTATTTATGTAAGAAGATCTCACTGATATATATATCCCTCCAATGATGCGATTAATGAGTCAATCAACAAGTATTTATTAAACACCAGCCGTGTGCTTGGTGCTGTGCTAAATGCTGGGGGCACAAATATAAGCAGAAAGAAATGCAATGCCTGCCCTTAAAGTGCTTACATTCTACTAAGGGGAAACAACACATAAATGGAATCCAAAAAGTGGAGGGGGGGATACTTTACTTGGGACTTAGCACTAAACATCTGGAGAACAGCTTGGAGAGGAATGAAGACAAAGGCAGCCTGGGTACCTTCTTTAAATGTAGATTTTGGAAGACACTCAATCAAAAGAGAGACTGCAGTGGCAGTGTTCCTGGAAAAGATTAGGAACTGTTCTGCAAGTACAACATGGAGTAGTGGATACAGAATCTGCTACTTTAGAGAATAAATTCAGACCTGTGAGTCTATCAGTAGGGAGAACTCCCTGTGTGCAAACTTCCTCCAGCAATGGAGTTTGGTAACCTTCTATAATTTATAATACTAGAGAGCTAAATGAGGACTTTCTCCATACTGATTATATCACAAGTGCAGACCTCATTCCTGATTCCTAGTCAGTTCTCTATACACGGCAAAATATTCTAAATTATTCCTTTCAAACTTCATTGTGTTGTGGTCAAATCACTCTTTCAAAGTATTGAGAATTTTTTAATCATAATTTTGTCATTGAATCTTTTAGCTAATCCTTGAAGATTTGTATAATCCGTGGATTTGATAAGATTTGCTTCTGCTTTGTTTTCATAATAGATTAAGAGGTCATTATAGGTCATTTAGACCAGCACTTAACTTTAAAGTTGAGGAAGCTGTGGCTAAAAGAATTTGAGTGACTTCTCAAAGGTCATATGGGTACTTATTTATATATTTTTAGAAAGTGAAATTTGATAAGTCTAAATAAAAAGCCCTGTAGCACACCACTGAAAGCATGGGGGGGAGGTAGAATTATACAGTCAGCTACACATCCACCTAACTGTACCATCTTCTACCTCACCTTTCTCTGTCATTTCCTATAAATATACTTTGCCATCAAATGTCTTGATAAATTGCAATCGCTTGATCTTATACTTATTTAAATAAAATAAACTAGGTAATTTACTTGTTTGCCTGAACCCAAGCTATGTATTAAAAGTCCATATTGAATTTCTTTTTCCTCCTTCAGATTGCTATCAACCTTATCAATCTCTAAGGTATTTTTTTTTCTTAAAAGTAAATACAAAAATATATCCATCTCCAATGATATTTTTAAAAGATTGGGTTACATAATAGTGTAGAGGAGTTTATAGTTGCTATTTAACATTTTAATTAATTTTCTTACATTCTTTTCTATTTAAATTTTGGGTTCTAAATTCTCCCCCTCCATTGCTTACCATTCCCCATACACTGAGAAGGCAAGAAATATGATATCAATTATACATGTGAAACTGTAAAATATTTCCATATTAGCCATATTTCCAAAAAAAAGACAGAAAAATAAAGTGAGAAAATTATCCTTCAATTTGCACTCAGATTTGAGCAGTTCTCTGTCTGAAGGTTTATAGCACTTTTTCTTCATGAGTTCTTTGGAATTGTCTTGTATCATATTATTTATCAGAGCAGCCAAGTCTTTCACAGTTGGTCATCATTACAGCATTGCTGTAATTATAGAAAACAATTTCCTGGTTCTTCTCACTTCATTTTTCATCAGTTCATATTGGTCTTGCCATGTGTTTTTTTTTCTTCTTCTGAAACCACCCCCTTCATCATTTGTTATAGTACACTAGTATTCCATCACAATCACAAACCACAAATTGTACAGCCATTCCCCAACTGATGGGCATCCATTTAATTTCCAAATCTTTGCCACCACAAAAAGAGCCACCTTAAATGTTTTTTTCTGCATATACTTCCTTTTCTTTTTTCTTTGATCTCTTTGGGATACAGAGCTATAGTGGCATTGCTGGATCAAAGAATATGTATAGTTTTATAGCCATTTGGGCATAGTTTCAAATTGATTTTTTTTGGAACCATTGGATCAGTTTGCTACTCTACCAGCAGATCATTAGTGTACCTATTTTTTCAGTCATCTCCTCCAGGATTTGCCATTTCTGATAGGTATGAGGAATTATTTTAGAGTTGTTTTAATGAAGATTTCTCTAATCAATAGTTATATAGAGCATTTATAACATGACAATGATTTCTTTGATTTCTTCTCAAAACTGCATCTTTATAACCTTTGACCATTTGGGAAATGGTTCTTATTTTTATAAATTCAACTGTATTTTTTATATTGCATCATTGCATATGGTACTTTTTATCATAATGCAGTTTCTTTGATTATTTCTTTGAATTAGGTCTATTTTCACTTTTGCTTTGTCTGAGACAGTGATTGCTACTCCTAACTTTTTTACTTCAGCTGAAGCATATTAGATACTGCTTAAGCCCTTTATTTTAACTTTATTTTAATTATTTCTATTTCAAGTGTGTCCCTTATAAACAATATATTGCTGGATTTTGGTTTCTAATCCATTCTTCTTTCTACTTCCATTCAGTAGGTAATCTCATCCCAATTACAATTAGTTATGATTACTAATTGTGTATTTCGCCCCATCCCATTTTCTTGTTTCTTCTCTCTTCTGTATCCTTTTACGCTGTCCCACTTCAAAAGTCTTTTTGCCCTCTAACTACAGCCTACCTAAATCTGTCACACAGCTAGTGTCAGGCATCTGCAGCTGGATTTGAACTCAGGTCCTCTTGACAGGCCAGAGCTCTATCTGCTGTGCAATCTATCTGCCCCTATCACACTTATTTTATATCCTTCCCTTCCTGTCTTACCTGCCATCTTCCCAGAATCCTTTCTCTTTGGTAATTTTTGTACCCCTTTTATCAAGTTGTTAAATTTCATTTCATAAATTTATTGCATTGCTTTTATCTCTTTCCCCAATTTTCTTTCTTCCACTCATTTTTTAAAAATAAAACAAAACAAAAAAATCTCATCTAGGAATTTTATTGGGCTTGAGATCAATTGGCATTTTTCTTTGAGGCTTTGCTTTTAGCTTTTTTCACATTATTGACTTCTGAATCTGCCTTCATCCTCCCTGCCACTATAGTAGCCTTTTATGGTCAAATTCTTTGCTGTTGTGGTTTGTTCATTTTCAACCTATTTCTTGGCTTTGAACTTTTTGTTAAAGTTGGGCTCTGTTTACCTAAGATTAGGGATGCACTGTGCCAAGCTTCATGTTTTTTCAAACTGTTGTTTCCAAAACTACTTCTGAGGGTTTAGAAGTTTTTACTCCTTCTAAGTTGGCTTGATCCTAGAAGAGGTGTGGTTTCTATTATCTTGGTCTGTACTCTGGTCTTTACCCAGGAAGCACCCCTGCAGCCACAAGTTCTAGTGCTCTTCTTTGCTTTGAAACTTAGACCAGGGCCCCAGATCTCTTGTGACTAACTACAAGTACTCTTTGTTCTGGAACTGTGACCCAGAGCAGTGTATGGGCATTAGAGTTGCCAATCAGAACCAGCTGACCCCAATGTAAACAAAGGCTCCCCATAATCTTTTTCTGAACAGTTTTCTAATCCCCTTATATCTCTGGGTTGAGAGCTCCTGAAGCTACTACTGCTGCTAAGGCCACTGTTGGTTGTCACCAATTCTATTTCAGACATTCTTCCACCTTAATGTCCCAGGCTTTTCCTACCTACCTACCTCTTAAGATTTCTTAGGCCAGAAAAATGTTTTACTCCCACTTTGTGTTGGTTCTGCTGCTCCAAAATTTGATTTGAGGAATTATTTGAAAGATTTTAGAGGGAAATGTCAGGAGAATTCAGCTGGGTGGCCACCCCTAATCTTCTATCTTGGCTCCACCCTATTACTATATTTTCTTAACAAGTGTCCTATGATTAAATTTTACTTGGCCTGGACATGGGACTTAATGTAAAATTGTGCTCTACCTATCAAATTATGTCTCACTTTTGTCTTCAATGCCTACTAATTTATATCTATTCTCATTGATATTTCATTGGTCATTTTCCTTAAAAAAGGAGATATGTTAATAAAATTTTATTTGCATAGTTCTGGGGTTTTTTTTTGTCTTTGTAACCCCATAATTTAGCACAATGTCATCCATATAGCAGCTGCACAATAAATGTTTGTTGGTTGATTTAACATTCTTTCTTTCCCAGACCCTATCTGTTCCTTGTATTTCATACTGTTCTGTGTATAGAACTTTTTGTTGGCCTTACTATTTTTCACAAGCTTTATCTCTTCCTAAGATTTAACCTCCCTGACTCTTGGAGTTTCTTTCATTTGTATTCATGTTATCTTGTTTCCACCTTTTCCATGGATCAATTTTATGGAAGGAAACTATACATCCACCTAACTATATTGTCCACTAACTCATATTTGTCAATGATTTCCTACAAGCACACCTTGTCATTAAATGTTTTGTTATATGATAAACTCTCGAACTTATAATTATTTAATCACATAAAATAGGTAAGTTACTTTTTTTCCTGAACTCATACTAGTTTATACAGATTATTACATTCTTACGCATCAGTTTTACAAAAGGGAAATACAAAGAAAGCATTCTCTGTATCCACCTTTTTATTCAGAAATCACATTCATTTCTTCACATTTACAATTGATTTGTGGTTGTGATGATACAAATCTGTGGTTTTTGTTTGTTAGTTTTGCTTTATATATCTTCCAATATCTCTTGAGCCTTTTATAGTTTGACCATGTAATCATGGGTACTTTTTCTTTGAACTTTTGGAAACCTAATGTGAATTTTATCCCCTCCTGCATCTTTGCCCCCACTACATTACTGTCTAGTCCTCTTAGAAAAATTACAGTTATAAAATATAAACAGATAAGAAAATATATTAACAAATATATTTATATACATATATGTATGTGTGTACATATGTACATATATCCATATATCTATATATATATATATATCTACATATACAGATATATGGAGGAGAGATAATAAATGAAGAAGCAAAATATATTACAAAAGAAGATAGATAAAATAACAAGAATCATGGATTTGAGTCCAGCTCTTCCATTTCCTAGGTATGTGAACTTCATTACATGGTCACATCTCTAAGCCTCAGTCTTCTTATCTGCAATATATGGCTAATAATGCAGTGAAAACAACTAAGGTTTTTTTTTTTATTAAGAAAGCATCTGATGAATATTAAACAACCAAATTAGGCAAGCACATGCTTGCCTAAAATACTATTCTATGGAGAACTCACACAGTGCAAGTGCTCACAACGTTGTCAGAAGATGCTCTCTCAAGGACACTTTCAAGATCTCTGTTAAGAACTTTGGAATTGATTGTGCAACATGAGAGATAATGGCACAAGACAGTTCAGCATGGTATGCCCTCATCAGAGAAGGGGGTGTGTTCTATGAGCAAAGTAGAATTGAAAAAGCTCAAAAGAAACTCAAGATGCACAAATTTAGAGAACTGACTCCAAATGATCACGTGGACTATTTGTGCCAGACCTGTGGTAGAGCATCCCGAGCTCTTATTGATCTAAGTAGCCATCATCCAACACATTATAACTTGATTCTAACATAGTGATGTCATTTTGGTCCTCTTCAAGAATGAAAGACAACAAACAACCAACAAAACAAACAAACAAACAAATTAATAGGTATTAGTAGTAGTAGACCCAGCTGTGAAGAGTCAGTTAAACTCCCTGGACTTCAGTTCCATGAACTATAACGTAAATCAGTTCAACTGCATCATCACTAGGATTCTTTCCAAGTTGGAAATTCTGTGATTCTGTTACTGAATATATACTGAATTAGTATTTGACTTAACTGAGGGCTCTTAATAAGAGTTATTGATGGAAAAGAAATGAATTAGGGTTGATAAAAAAAATTTGTCACTTTGGGAAAGGGTTAGATTTATCTTTTTGAAAGGGATGAATAAATGCATATTATGTCATAGTACTAGGAATAATTTACTGTTTAATTGTTCTTCCCTCTCCAATACATCTACATAGTTGTCAAATATATCTAAAATACATATACAAATATTGCAAACATACACATGCTCTCTATAATCTTTAAAGACTCTCTATGACCTATAGGACAAAATATAAAATCATCCAGTTCATATTTTAAGCCATACAAAACTGTTTTCTTTTTCCAGTCTTATGTTACTCATCTTCACTCCATTTTGATTCATTCCAAGTATCCTGCTGGCTGCTCTCTTTACAAGATATTTTATTTCTTTCCTCTATCCTTTTGCTGAAGTGGTGCCCCATGTCTGAAATAATTTCCCTCCCCCCTCATTTCTGCCTTCTAGAATATTAGCTTCCCTCAAAACACCAGTGAGTCATTTTCCCAAGAGAGGCAGCTAGGTGGCACTGTCAATAGAGGACTGGACTTTTAATTAGGAGAAAAGAATTTTAAATATGGGCTCAGTTTTTTTTTTTCTTCTTCCAGGAGCCAAGATGGCTGAGTAAAAAGTAAGTCACTCTCACCCTCCTGTATCAACCTCTGAAAGCCCAGAAAATATTACCTTAGGAAAAACCCTGGGACAGCTGAACCAGAAGAAAGACAGTGTGCAGCAGTCCAGTAGCCCATGTATCTGGAAGCATTAATGGGAAAGGCCCCTCTTGCACTGGGGAAAGAGGAGCAGTACAGAACAGGAAGTGTCCCAGAAAGCCAGCAGAAAGCCCCACTTCAGCATACCAGGAGGAAATCCTGAAACTCAGGCAGCAGAGCAGGCAAACATCAACACCTGGACCCTCTAGTGCCTCAGTGAGGGTGGGGCAACTGGTGGTAACCAGCTCAGGAAACCACTAGGTGCCTTGGCATTCTACAGCAGTCTCTGAGTGCCTCAGCAAAAATCTGTGAAGGGATCCAAGGGGCCCCAGGCAGATAAACATCCCACAACAACCATCTGAAAGAAGCTGAAGAAAGCAAAAGGAAAGAGAAAGCAGGCAACATCTAGGGTCCAGACTACCCAAGCCTACCTCTAGAGTTCCAGTGTTGCTGATTCCAGCCCAACATGAGGTAAGCTTCCAGAACCATATAGCCTCCAACTGCCAACATCTGAGCCCCCAGCACACAAAGACAGTAATCAGGCCCAAGGCTCCCAACACAAGAAGCTTGGGTCAGTGCCCTCTGCTCCCCAGCAAGAAAGCTCAATCTCTTTAAAGGCCAGGAAATAAGCAAACACCATGAGTACAAAGAAAAGTATCATAGGTTCATATTATGAGAACAGTGAAGATCAAGTCAGAAATTCTGAAGGAGACAACATTGTCAAGAAACCCACATCTGCAACCTCAAAAGGGAATATGAACTGATCTGAAGCCCAAAAAGCCTTCTTAGAAGAGCTGAAGAAGAATGTTAAAAGTCAAATGAGAGGTAGAAGAGTCTTTAGAAAATACTAATGGCCAACTGGAAAAAAAAGTGCACTGAAGAAAACAAGTCCCTAAAAAATACAATTGGCCAAATGGGGAAGGAGGTACAAAATCTAATAGGAGAAAACAATTTGTTAAAAATTAGAATTGGGCAAATGGAAGCTAATGACTCCATGAGAGAGTGTGAATCAGTCAAAGAGAAAGAAAAGAATGAAAAAAATAGATGAAAATGTGAAATACCTCATTGATAAAACAACTGACCTGGAAAATTGATACAGGAGAGACAATTTAAAAGTTATTGGTCTACCTGAAAATCATGGCAAAACAAACAAACAAACAAAAAACCCTGGACAGTATTTTTCAGGCAATCATAAAGAAAAATTGCCCTGCGGTCCTAGAACCAGAGGGTAAAATAGCTATAGAAAGAATCCACCTATCACCTCAGGAAAGGATCCCAAATTGAAAACACCAAGGAATAGAGTAGCCAAATCCCCAAATTACCACGTAAAAGAGAAAATACTGCAAGCAGCCAGAAAGAAACAATTTAAATATCATGGAATCACAGTCAAGATTACACAGGACCTTGTAGCTTCTACCATAAAAACCATAGGTTTTGGAACATGATATTCCATAAGGCAAAGAAGTTGGATTACAACTAAGGATCAATTACCTAGCAAAATGAGCGTTTTCTTTCAGGGGAGGAGATTGATATTCAATGAAATAGGGGATTTCCAAACTTCCTGATAAAAAGACCAGAGCTCTACAGAAAATTTGATCTTCAAATACAAGACTCAAGAGAGACATAAAAAGGTAAATAAGACAGAAAGATACAATATGTTGTTAATAAAGGAAAACTATTTACATCCCTTCAAGGGAAGATGACACTTGTAGCTCTTGAGAACTGTATTGTTATTACACCATTTAAAAGCAGTATACATAGGGGGAGGGTTAAATTGAGTTTGATGTAATGATAAAAAAAATCTAATCAAGTGGGTTAAATGGATGCAAGAAAGTGGGTTAATCTGATCTAAGAAAATGTACTGAGAGAAAAGGAAAGGATGAGGTAAGACAAGAGTAAATTACACTACAGGAAAAGGCAGAAAAAACCTGTTACAACAGAGGGAAAGAAGGGAGGGAGATGAGCATTTTTTGAATATTACTGTCATCAGATTTGGCTCTAGAAGGGAATAACATAATAAGTTAGGTATAGAAATCTAACTTTCCCTATAGGCAGTAGAAGGGAAAAAACTAAAGAAAAGGGATGGGGGATAGGAGGGAGGGAAGAAGCAGTAAGGGTAAAGGGGTAGAAAAGGGAATGGATTAATAGACAGAAAGAGGGACTGAAGGAGGCAATGGTCAAAATCAAAATACTAGTGAGGAAGGAAAAGGAGAAAGGAGAAAGAAAAGCATAAACTGGGGGGAAAAGGATGGAGAGAAAGACAAAGATACTAATCATAACTGTGAACGTGAATGGGATGAATTTCCCCCATAAAATGGAAATGGATAGCAGAATGGATTAAAAACCACAATCTTACAATATGTTGTTTACAGGAAACACATTTGAAAAAGAATGACACATACAGGGTAAAGGTAAAAGGCTAGAGTGGAAAATGTTATGCTTCAGCTGAAGTAAAACAAGGTGGGATCGCATTCCTGATCCCAGACAAGGCAAAAGCAAAAATAGATCTTATCAAAAGAAATAAGAAAGGAAACCACTTCCTGCTAAAAGGCACTATAGACAATGAAGTAATATCATTACTAAACATTTATGCAACAAATGGTATAGCATCCAAATTCTTAGAGGAGAAGTTCAGGGAGTTACAGGAGGAAATAGACTGCAAACCTATACTAGTGGGGGACCTCAACCTCACCCTCTCTCAACTAGATAAATATATACACAAAATAAACAAGAAAGAAGTTAAGGAGGTGAATAGAATATTAGAAAAGTTAGGCATGATAGACCTCTGGAGAAAATTGAATGGGGATAGAAAGGAATATACTTTTTTTCTCGGTAGCACATGGCACATACACAAAAATTGACCATGTATTAGGGCATAAAAATCTCACAATCCAGTGCAGAAAGGCAGAAATATTAAATGTATCCTCTTCAGATCATGATGCAATAAAAATGATATGTAATAAAGGGCCATGGAAAAAGAGACTAAAAAATAATTGGAAACTAAATAATCTAATCCTAAAAAGAGTGTGTCTAACAACAAATCATAGAAACAATCAATAACTTTACTCAAGAAAATGACAATAATGAGACAACATACCAAATCTTATGGGATGCAGTGAAAGGAGTTCTTAGGGGAAGTTTTATATCTCTAAATGCTTACATAAATAAAATAGAAGGGCGTCAATTAATTGGGCATACAACTAAAAAAAAAACTAGAAAAAGAACACATTTAAAAAGCCCAATTAAACACTAAATTATAAATATTGAAAACCAAAGGAAAAATTTAAAAAAAATGAAATTAAGAAAACTATTGAACTAATAAATTAAACTAAGGGTTGGTTTTATAAAAAAAAAACAATAAAATAGACAAACCTTTGGTTAATTTAATTAAAAAAAAAAGAAGGAAGAAAACCAAATTATCAGTATCAAAAATGAAAAATGTGAATCCACCACCAAGGAAGAGGAAATTAAAACAATAGTTTGGAACCATTTTACCCAACTGTATGCCAATAAATTTGAAAATCTTAGTGAAATAGATACATATTCAGAAAAATATAAATTGGCTAGATTAACAGAAGAGGAAGAAAAATACTTAAATAACCCCATCTCAGAAAAAGAAATTGAAGAAGCCATTGATGAGCTCCCTAAGAAGAAAATCTTCAGGGCCAGATGTATTTACATGTGAATTCTATCAGACATGTAAAGAATAATTAAATCCTATGCTATATAGACTATTTGGGAAAATATGTGAAGAAAGAGTCTTACCAAATTCTTTTTATGATACAAATATGGTGCTTATACCCAACCTGGAAAGAGTCAAAACAGAGAAAGAAAATTATAGACCAATTTCTCTAATGGATATAGATGCAAAAATTTTAAACAAAATATTAGCAAATAGATTATGGCAACTTATCACAAGAATAATACAGTACGACCAGGTGGTGTTTATACCAGGAACCCAGGCTGGTTCAATATTAGGAAAACTATCAGCATAATTCATCATATAAACACCAAAACTAACAGAAACCACATGATCATCTCAATAGATGCAGAAAAAGCTTTTAACAACAAACAACACCCATTCCTATTAAAAACATTAGAGAGCATATCAATAAATGGAGTCTTCTTTAAATTATTAAGTAGCATCTCTCTAAAACCTTCAGCAAGTATAATATGTAATGGGGACAAACTAGAAGCATTTCCAATAAGATCAGGGGTGAAACAAGGATGTCCATTATCACCACTGATGTTCAGTATCATACTGTAAATGTTAGCTTAAGCAATACGGGTAGAAAAAGAAATTGAAGGTGTTAGAATAGGCAAAGAAGAAACAAAGCTATCACTCTTTGCAGATGATACGATGATATACTTAGAGAATCCTAGAGAATCAAGTAAAAAACTACTTGAAATAACAAACAACTTTAGCAAAGTTGCATGCTATAAAATAAACCCACAAAATCACTGATATTTCTATATATTATCAACAAAGCCCAACATCAAGAGATAGAAAGAGAAATTACATTTAAACTTACTGTAGACATTATAAAATATTTAGGAGTCAACCTACTGAAAAAAACCCAGGAACTCTATGAACACAATTACAAAACAATTCTGACACAAATAAAATCATATCTAAATAATTGAAAAAACATAAGTTGCTCATGGGTAGGCCAAGCTAATATAATAAAAATGAACATTCTACCTAAGCTAATTTACTTATTCAGTGCCATACCAATCAAACTACCAAAATTTATTTTACAGAGTTAGAAAAAAATAATAACAATATTCATTTGGAAGAACCAAAGGTCCAGAATATCAAGGGAACTAATGAAAAGAAATGCAGGGGAAGGTGAACTTGGTATTCCAGATCTTGAATTGTATTATAAAGCTGCAATCATCAAAACTGCTTGGTACTGGTTGAGAAATAGAGTGGTAGATCAGTGGAATAGGTTGAGTATGGAAGACACAGTAGTCAATGACTATAGTAACCTATTATTTGATAAACATGAAGACCCCAGCTTCTGGGATAAGAACCCACTCTGATAAAAATATCTGGGAAAACTGGAAAACAATGTGGCAGAAACTAGGCATAGATCAAAATCTCATACCATATACCAAAATAAAGTCAAAATGGGTTCATGATTTAGATATAAAGGCTGATAGTATAAGCAAACTGGGAGAGCAAAGAATAGTTTACCTATCAGATTTATGGAGAACAGAAGAATTCATGAACAAACAGGAGATAGAGAACATTACAAAAGCAAAATGGATAACTTTGAGCATGTTAAATTGAAAAGTTTTTGCACAAACAAAGCCAATGCAATCAAGATTAGAAAAAAAGTAGAAAATTAGGAAAGGATTTCTACTACCAGTGTCTCTGATTAGGGCCTTATTTCTAAAATATATAGAAAATTAAATCAAATCTATATGAATACAAGTCATTCCTCAATTGATAAATAGTCAAAGTATATGAACAGGAAGTTCTCAGATGAAGAAATTAAAGACATCTATAGTCACATGAAAAAAAATATTTAAATCACTATTGATTAGAGAAATGCAAATCAAAACAATTCTGAGGTATCACATCACACCTATCAGTTTGGCCAACATGACAAAACAGGAAAATGATAAATGTGGGAGAAATGGGAAAATTGGAACACCAATACATTGTTGGTGTAGTTGCAAAATGATCCAACCATTTTGGAGAGCAAATTGGAACTGTGCCCAAAGGGCTATAAAAATGTGCACACCCTTTGACACAGAAATATCACTTACAGAGTTGTATCCCAAAGTGATCATACAAATGGGAAAAGGACCTACAAGTACAAAAATATTTATTGCAGTTCTTTTTGTGGTGGCAAAGAATTGGAAATTGAGGGAATGCCTCTTGATTGGGGAATGGCTGAACAAGTTGTGGTATATGAATGTAACGGAATACTATTGTGCTATAAGAAATGATGAACAGGCAGACTTTAGAAAGACTGGGAAAGACTTGTATGGTGAGTGAAGTGAGCAGAACCAGAAGAACATTGTACACAGTAACAGCCACACTGTGCAATGACTAATACTGATAAACTTAACCCTTCTCAGCAATACAAGGATCTAAGAGATCTCCACAGGCCTCGTGATGGAAAATGCTATTCACAAAGAGGAAAGAACTATGGAGTTTTAATGCTATAGTATTATATTATATAGTAATAGTATTATATTATAATACCATCATGTTGTAATATAATATTGTATTAATATAGTATATTATTATATATAATAATATTTTAGTAATATAGTGTTATAATACTATTTGCTATTTTTTTCTTCTGTTGTGTTTTGTTTCCTCTTTCTGGTGATTCCTCCTATTGGTTCTAATTCTTACTTACAATATCACTAATGTGATATTATGTTTAATAGGCAGTATGTATAGCCCATATCAGATTGTGTGCTGTCTTGATGAGGGAAGTGGGGAGGGAGGAGAAGAAAAATTTAAAACTGAAAAGCTTATGGACGTGATTGTCGATAATTCAAAATAAAGTAATAAAAAAGTAAACAAAGTGAAAAAAATTGGGCCTCAGATATTAACTAGATTGTGACCTTGGGCAATTCATTAAACTTATCTGCCTCAGTTTCCTTATCTGTAAAGTAGGAATCATAATAACACATACTTTTCAAGATTGTTGTAAAGATCCAATGATTTTTTTAAATTTTATTTTATTTTATTTGTAGGCAATTGGGTTTAAGTGACTTGCCCTGGGTCTATCAGCTAATAAGTGTCAAGTGTTTGATCTGAGGCTGGGTTTGAACTCAGGCCCTCCTGACTTCAGGGTTGGTGCTCTATCTACTGCTCCACCTAGCTGCCCCCTGAGATATCGTTTTTGAAGCACATAGCACAGTGTCTGAGACATAGTAGTCTTTGACATATAATAAATGTCTTTTGCCATCTTCCCTTTATTTTCAATTCGATACATGGCTAAAGGATATAAATAGGTGGTTTGCAAAGGAAGAAATTCAAGTTATTAAAAACCATAATTGAAAAAAATTCCAAATCCCTAAGAATTAGAGAAATGTAAGTGGGCTTTTTCATTTTTATTTTGTGTCTACAGAGTTTAGGGTATTACCTGACATACAGAAGTTATTTAATCAATGCTAATTGAATTGATTTTAGTCTAACCACCAATTAGTGAAAACAATTGATTGCAATTTTCTGAATGTCATATATAATAATTCTTTTAATCTCCTATGTTTTCTCTGTAATTGTTTCTACTAGCAATGATAGAAACATTAAAATTCTTATATTTGTATTTTATTTCTTCTATATTTTTTCAAATATTTGATTTTCAAAAGTTTGTGTACTTCTTGTTCAGTACCAGAAGTCGTAGAATTATTTACATTTAAAGTATGGAATAACCATACCAGGAAAACTTCTCTGACTTGTATAAGGTGTAATGGTCATATGCCACTGGCATATTTCAAATCAGAAATCAAGATGCTGGATTTGACTCATAACTGATATGTAGTTAGCAGAATGTACCCACTCATTTTGACAGCTACTAAGAATTCATATGTTGTATTTTTGTATTTAATATATCATGTACTAGAAAATAGTCCTATTTGGTTATATATATACATGTGTATATATACATAGGTGTGTATACATGTGTATATATACATGTGTATATATACATAGGTGTGTATACATGTGTATATATACATGTGTATATATACATAGGTGTGTACAAAATTTCCTAATAAAAATCAAATTTAAAAAAGGCACCCTGGAGAACAAAAATTCAAAATACTTTGGATTGTAGACACCACTCTTATCTGAAATAGATAGTGACAGAGTGGGATGAAGAAGACAATCACATGAAATTCATTTAAAAAATCTGTTTTTTACTGGAATAGATGTTTTTAGGAACACTACATTATTCAATATTTCTGAAAGGATAATAGTTTCGTGAAATCAGATGTTCACTAAAACAAATGGCATATGAAAAAGCAGAAATAATATTTTGAACTCCAGCAAATGATAGCTGAGTAGATGCAAATGAAATTCCTGAGCAGTAGCCTTAACAAAATTGAATGTTAGTTTTACAAAGTAACCTCAAAGTTTATTTATTCAAACACTCCCATTTCACAGCTGAAAAATACTGAAACAAAAGAGTTAAGTATTTACCTTGCACAGTGGGGGAAGCCACATGTGGCCCTCTAGGGCCTCAAATGTGGCCCTTTATGAAGTTTGGATTCAGTTGAAGAACTGCCAGCACTTGAAGACCTAGCAGGGCACATGTGGCCTTGAGGCTCAGGTTCCCCACCCTTGATGGTTAATACAACTAATTCAGTGAAGCCTGGACTAGGCTGCTATATAAATACCACTTCTTTTTCCACTGTACCAAATTTCCAAAATATGTATTTAATCTAACATGCAGGGAAACTGAGTCATAAATATGAAGCAATTATACTCAGGTTTATCCTATCATTCTAAAACA
This sequence comes from Phascolarctos cinereus, assembly GCF_003287225.1. Classification (NCBI taxonomy): domain Eukaryota; kingdom Metazoa; phylum Chordata; class Mammalia; order Diprotodontia; family Phascolarctidae; genus Phascolarctos; species Phascolarctos cinereus. The sequence continues at coordinate 210,182,813 of NW_027555625.1, forward strand.
GAGAAGATGAAATCTTGTCTTCTGCTATCAAAATGGACTTTATTCCTTAAACTACCATCAACTTAAACACTGGTAGGTTTCCCTGTGGAGTTGTCTGGTCAGTCTTGGATCCTTTCTGTTCTTTCCTCCCTGTTGGAAAAGAGCAGAGCTAAATACTTCCTAGATCTTTCCTATCTCCTCTCTGGTTGTTGATCTTTTCTCAAGTCTTCTCTCTCTGTCTCTGTCTCATTCTCTTTCTCTTTATGTCTATGTCTGTCTGTCTCTCTCTGTCTTTCTCAGTTTCCCCTCTCTCAATCTCTGTCTTTCAGTTTCCCTTTCCTCTCTGTCTCCCTCTTTCAATTTTTTATGTCAATCTCTTTTCTCTTTCATTTTCTCTTTTTTCTCACCCTTCTTTTTTTCCTTTTCCCTTTCCTTATAATTAACCTCACCTTCTTATAACAATGCTTTTTAGCCTAGACCATTATAATCAAATGAAAATAATTACCTTGAAATCATGTTGGTTCCTTTTATGGTGTTTGTATCAGATGAAAAATTATTAATGCAATCTCAACTGCTTGGAGCTCTTATTTATGAAAATTTCTAAGAATCACAGAGAGACTTGCTTTGTTTTTTCCCCTCTAGTTTGGACTTTATTTATCCTTAGCTATCCAATCACCTCTTTATCTTTGAGGTAAAAGTCAGGATATTTGAAAGATTTAGATTTAAAAATAAGGATGCAAAGTAATTAGAGAGTCTGTTACTATTTCTTTGCTTATAACTCATTAATTTTTGGACAGGGCTGGGCACACTATCTCCTCTTTGGCAGGGTTATTCTTCTTCAAAAGTCTATATTACTTCTGCTAGTTGCATGTTTTGAAGAATATGTTTATTTGTCTCTTTAATAATTCTTGGGCATTATATCAGTCTGTCTTAGGACTCAGAGATCTCAATTGACCAAAATTACTCTGAGAGCTAATGCTTATCCCTCTGAACTTCAAATCCCAGGATTCCAGTCCATTCTTAACCACACACACACACACACACGTGCATATATGTTTGTGTATGGATATCATACATACATACAACATGGATATCACATTTATGTATATGTGTGTATGCATATACACACATGCCTAGACATGTATTATGTGTATGTATATATGTATATCACCATCTCTTTCTGTATACACACACACACATACATATATGTCTGTATTTGTGTGTATAATGACAAGAACATGTGAAGACTTCCCCTGGCACAATGGGCACATGAAAATAATTTGGTGAAGCAACCAAGAAGGTGGCTGAAGGAGAAGCCGTGGAGTGCTTAGAGCTTCATCAGACATCAAAGACACCAAGTTTATTAACTGTACCCCTAGCTATCCCTAGTTGTCTTGACTTTTGTCTTACCACTGGATTTTGATGATTCTGGAAAAGCAAGTGAAACTAATGACTTTGTGCAAGTGAACCTCACTTAAATCCACATCAAGTGAGAGTCAAGACTTCACCATGGAATGTCACTCTTAGAAAATGAAGGATGAAAAGTATGTGTGCGGTATGTATACACATATGGATATACACATATACACATATACACACATATACAATGTCACTCATATCTGTATCTCTATTATATATAATGCAAACATGTATACATTAATATGATATGATATATGATATGATATATGATACGATATGATACAATACAATGCAATGCAATATAATATAATACAATACAATATAATATGATATGATACAATACGATACGATATGATGCAATGTGATACGATACAATATGGTATGATGGGATGGGATGGGATGGGGTGTGATGGGAGGGGTTGGGATATAGTATGATATATAATAATAATATAATTAATATATAATATGATATTATATGATATGATATGATATGATACGATACAAGATAAGATACTATAAGATAATACAAGATAAGATAAGTGGTATATGTACATATATGTGTATACACACATATACACATATATGTATACACATTAAATGTCATCTATCTATCTATCTATCTATTGCAAATAAGTTGTATTAAAATGAGGGAGGGCTATGTAAAGTCACCAGCCTCACTTTCTCTTCCAGAGCCATCTGGGTTTAGTGGCTAGATATAGATCAGGAAAACTGGAGATAGCCCAGGATTCAGTGGAAGACCTGGGACTTTTTAAGCTAAGGTCTTTCTGAGTAATCACTTTGACTCTATTTTCATTCGGTGATTAGGGCTGTTTAAGTACTAAGTCAAGAGATGTCTCCTTTAAAAATAATAATTAATAATACTAATAATGAAACAAACTGGGAGGGGAAGACCCTCAGGGTTTTTGGCCAAAAGAGACAATTACTATTTACATTCGCTCTGAGCCATCAGGGTGAAAACATTACCCGTTAAGTGGTGCTTGGGTAAGGACTTATAATTGGCTAATCCATGAGAGTCATAGTGAATTGGGTTTAAGAAATGGCCTTGCTCTTTTCTCTTCCCCCATCCTCTCCCTTCTAAGCCCCCCACTTCTCTTCCCCCTTATTCCCAAACCACTTCTCCTGCTGTAGTTGAGTCTGTGGCCTTTGCTGCCTGGCTTTGCTGCCACCACCGCCTCTGGGAGCAACTTCTTCCTCTCTCTCTGCAGGTGTGGTTGGTAAAGATGAGTATCTCAGAGAAAATATCATGAATCTCATGAATCTGTGGGCTTCATGGCAATGAATTCTTCTGTGAGGTGGATGAAGACTCTGTCCAAAGATGAGTTTAACTTCATAGGGCTTAAAGAACAGTTGCCTTGTAGACATGATCCTTGACTTGGAATCTGATGAAGAGTTGGAGGACAACCCCTACCAGAGTGTCAGCCTTCAAAATTTACCTTCCTTCGGGCAGAGCATCCTCAGGTAACGGCATGATATCCCATGAGGATTTACTTAATCCAATTCATTTATCTATATCTTTATTATATATAATATAAATATGTTTACATGAATGTGTATGTATGTATGTATGTATGCATGCACATGTATATATGCGTACATATATATGTATATCTATATACCAATCTATCTAACTTTGATAGATGGTTCTTTAATAGTTGGTATATTAGGTGAAACTATGTGAAGTGACAGGAGCTGAGCTTTGAAGTAACCTAGGGATTCTAAAAGACAGAGATTCGAAGGGAGTACACGTTAAGTATAGGGGAGAGTTTTTCAAAGGCATGAAGCTGGGAAGTGTAAAGTCATGTTTGAGGAATAGCAAGAAAGTCACTTTGGCTGAATTGTAGTTTGTGTAAAGGCAAGTAATTCACAATAAGCCTGGATAAGCAGACTAGACCCAGATTGTGAAAAAGTTACAAATGCTAACAAGAGAATTGTCTAATGCATCTTAATGCCAATGGTGAGACACTGGAGCTTTTTGAGTAGGTCAGTGACATGATCAAGGCTGTACTATGGGGATAATAAAACTTTACTATCAATTTCACAGGGTTGCTATATGATAAGCACTTTGCTAATCTAAATGTTCTATATTATTGTGACTCATTATTTCTTTCCTTTGAATTCTGATGCTTCTTTCTCTTCTATGAACCCCTTGCTTTATCTGATTTGTTCTTTTTCTCTTTTTGGAACACATTCTTTGTTTCTCTTCTCCTCTTTGAAAGAAATATGCATATGTATCTTTATCTTTGTATAAATATATAGATAGATAGATAGATAGATAGATATAGCTATATATATATACATGTATATATGTGTATATATATATATATATATATATATGAATGTGTATGTACACACACACACATGCACTCACTTTTATTTCTTTCATCAGTGATTGCTCTATTTATCAGTCCTCTCAATGATGTTCTCCCTTGGGGGCAGGTGCAAACTCAGAAGGGAAAAACTGTTTAAGAAAATTAACAGACCAATCAACCTCTTCAATGTCATATATAACTTTATCCTCCCATTGAAACTGCCAAGAAGGGAGTTTCTTTCATGGTATGTACTCCAAAATTCAGATTCAATCAGTCAACAAGTATTTATTGAAAATCAACTATGTGCCAGAGACTGTACTAGGAAGTGCCAATTCAAACACAAAGAATTAAATAAGAAACTTTCCAGTGTGGGAGAAAATAAGGGCTGATTATGATGATAATGATGATGATGATGATGATGATGATGATGATGGTGCAGTGATTTAAGGTTTGAAACCACAAATATTTCTCAGTTTATACTCATAACAAACATGAGAGAGAGATGCTATTATTATCCATATTTTAAAGATGAAGAAAAAGACCTGCCAAAACAAAACCAGGAACTATATGAACACAATTACAAAACACTTTTCACACAAATAAAGTCAGACCTAAATAACTGAAAACCATCAGCTGCTCATGGGTAGGCTGAGCTAATATAATAAAAATGAAACTTTTACCTAAATTAATTTACTTACTCAGTTCCATACCAATCAAACTACCAAAAATTATTTTATAGAGCTAGAAAAAAACAATAACTATATTCATCTGGAAGAATAAAATGTCCAGAATATCAAAGTAACTAATAAAAAGAAATGTAAGTGAAGGTGGCCTAACTATACGTAATCTTAAATTGCATTATAAAGCAGCAATCATTAAAACTGTTTGGTACTGACTAAGAAATAGAGTGGTGGGTCAGTCGAATAGATTAGGTATGCAAGACACAACCATCAATGACTGTACTAATGTAGTATTTGATAAATCCAAAGTCTCCAATTTTGGGGTAAGAAATCAATATTTAGCAAAAACTGCTGGGAAAACAGGAAAAATGCAGGGCAGAAACTGGGCATAGACCAACATGTTACACACTATGCCAAGGTAAAGTCAAAATGGATACACAATTTAGATATAAAGACTGATACTATAAGCATACTAGAAGAGCACAGGCTGGTTTACCTTTCAGATCTATGGAGAAGGGAAGAATTTATGACCAAACAAGAGATAGAGAACATTATGAAATGCAAAATGAACAATTTTGACTACATTAAATTGAAAAGTTTTTGCACAGATAAAGCTAATGTATCCAAGATTAGGAGGGAAGCAGAAAACTGGGAACAAATAAAGGCCTCATTTCTGAAATATATGGAGAACTAAGTGAAATTTAGAAGAATACAAGTCATTCCCCAATTGATAAATGGTCAAAGGATATGAACAAGCAGTTGTCAGAGGAAGAAACTAAAGCTATCTGTAGTCATATGAAAAAATGTTCTAAATCACTATTGATTAGAGAAATGAAAACCAAAAGGACTCTGAGGTACTGGGTCACACCTATCAGATTGGCCAACATGAGAAAACAGGACAGTGATAAATGTTGGAGAAGATTTGGGAAAATCAGAACACTAATACATTTTAGGTGGAATTATGAAATGATCCAAAAATTTTGGAGAGCAATTTGAGGCTATGCCCAGAGGACTATAAAATTATACCTATGCTTTGACCCATCAATACCACTTCTACATCTGTAACCCAAAGATATCATAAAAATGGGTAAAGGATGCACATATACAAAATATATTTATAGCAGATCTTTTTGTGGTGGCAAAGAATTGGAAATTGAGGGGATGCTCATCAGTTGGGGAATGGCTGAACAAGTTGTGGTATATGAATGTAATGGAATATTATTGTGCTAAAGAAATGATGAGCAAGCAGACTTCAAAAATCTTCAAAGCCTTACATGAACTGATGCAGAGTGAAATAAGCAGAACCAGGAGAACATTGTACACAGTAACAGCCACATTATGGGATGACTGACTTTGAGAGACTTTTCTTCACAGCAACACAAGAATCTAAGACAACTACAAAAAACTCATGATGGAAATTTCTATCCACACCCAGAGAAAGAAATATGGAGTCTGAATGCCTAAGGAAGCATACTATTTACTCTTCTTTTCCTTTGTTTTGTTTTTTGCTTCATTCTCATGATTCCTCCCATTAGATCTAATTGTTCTTTACATCATGACTAATGGAAAAATACGCTTACCATGAATGTGTATGTATAGACTTTTTAGGTTTGTACACTGTCTTGGGGGGGGGAGGGAGCAGAAGTGAGAGGGAGAGGAAATTTGAAACTCAAAATCTTATGGAAGTGAATGTTGAAAACCAAAAATAAATAAATGTTTTAAAAGATGAGGAACTGTGGCATACTTGCCTGGGAATCCCATAGCTTGTAAATGTTTAAGGTTATATTTGAACTCAGGCCTTTGTGAGACCACAATAGGTAGGTGAATAGAGCTCTGGGCCTGGAGTCAAAAAGTCTTATCTTCCCAAATTCTAAATCTGGGCTCAGACACCAAGAGCTGCGTGTACCTGGGCAAGTCACTTAAACTTGTTTGCCTCAGTTTCTCATCTGTTAAAATGAGCTGGAAAAGGAAATGGCAAAACACTCCAGTATTTTGCAAAAAAAAAAAAATCCAAATAGGATCATGAAGAGGGAGACATGACCGAAATGACTAAAAAAGCAAGTTCCTGAGTCTAGGTCCAACACTTTTAACTCTGTCACCTAGTGGTTTCTAATATAATACACATGTGCTCTTGTAAGATATATGTATCCACCTGGGTTGTCTATATATAACTTCTGGAATTTGATAGAATCTGATATCTTGGCTGCCTTGGAGAAAAGCAAACAAACAAACAAATCTTTGTAGCTTATAGGTAAGGGGGTAGTAAGTAGCAGGCCCTGCAAGACTAGGTGCTTTTTTTCCCTTTCTCTTAGATCCCAGAAAAAAAAAAATTATACCCATCTTCTGTCTAATTATTGCTGGTCTAGGGTCATGATTGGTTCAAAATAAAAGACTCTTTCTGGACACGAGGAGAGAGATTACATTCACTAGTTTGACTCCACACTAAACGATGGTTATCCTAAAACAAATCATTCCAAATAGTGAATAGTGAGTAAACAAACTCATTTATCCAAGCAAAGACAAAATGGAATTTGGAGAAGTTCTATGGATTAGAATATACCAGAAACTATAAAAGTCTGAATGATCTCTTTAGATGGGGGCTAGCTAAGATTTCACCTCAAGCAAAGTGGTTCCCATTCTTACCCAAAGATAATTTGTCCAAATTGTCTAGTTAAACAATTTAAAAATGAGAGGCATGTTGAAGATTCACCTTGCTTTACATGCCTGCACATTCCAAAGGCTATTTCTCCACATTTCTTGAGTCTGTCCCAAATTGGCATCCCATAAAAGGAATATCTGGAATTATTTGTGTTTTCTCAAAGAAAGATGGCTTCCCCTTCCAAAATTCTCTTACCAACTATGCTGCTTACACAGGCCAACAGTATGCTGTGAGCATTTTATCCATCAATTTATCCATAGCAGCTCCTGAACAGCAGCATGTAAAATGCTGCAGTTTTGAAAACAAGGTTAGGTAGATAGATAGATGGGGAATCACATGGCTAGATCTACCCTGCAGGAATATTACATTGTCAGCAGTATTTAAGATGGACTGGGGTGGGTAAAGATTACAGGCAGGGAGAAAAATCAATATACTATTGCAACAATCTAGGCAATAGGTGATAAGGGTCTAAACTAAGGTAGTAGATGTGTGAGTGGGAAGAAGGAGCCAGATGAGAGAGGTTATGTGGAGGTAGAAATGGATAAATTTGACAATGGATCAGATATCCAGGATGAGGGAGAATAAGGCCTTAAAGATAACTCCAAGGTTACAAACTTAAGAGGCTGGAAGATTGATGGTGTCTTCAATAGAAATAGTGATGTTTGGAAAAGTAGAGCTTTTGGATTGCAAAAGTGCTAGGAAATAAATTATGTTCAATTTGTGGACAAAACAAGTTTTATATGTCTCTGAACATCAAATTTGAGTGTACAAATACTTCTGTAGATTCAATTATGAAGTATTTCTTAAAAAAATAAAGAAATTAAATAACTGGAAAAATATTCAGTGCTCATGCCTGGACCATAGGGAGAGAAATCAGGTTCTGAATGACTGATTTACCCAAGGTCACACCAGTTAGTGACAAAATCAGGATCTGAACCCAACTCCTCCAAATTCAGTGCTCTTTTCATGGTACCATTCTGCTTTATTCCTTCCTTTGACATATATCTTAATTCTTTGCCATGTCTAATCCCTCTTTTGGAATTCTTTGCTTTTCCTATAATTTCCTGTTTCTAATGCATCTACATCCTGTTACCCTCAACTACTTTCTTAGCATCTAGCTGTAAGCTTTTATTCATAGGTCTCCACAGCAAGCCTCCCCCCCCCAAGCTTTTTGTTCACCCTTGTACTTTCAACATCTTTCTTCTTCCCTTCTTAGACACAGCTGTATTTAGGTTCATCACTGGTTGTTCCTCAACACCTTGCAAAATGATTTCCTTTCTTCATTATTCTACAGAAACGTCTTCCTCCAACAAACTGAAACACTTAATGTCTTTTATATTTTATTCAGACTTCATCCATCTGTATCTTTCTCTCACAATCTTTTTCTCTCAGGATTAGAAATTTAGAGCTGGAAGAGACCCCAGAGGCCACTGAATTAAACTCCTTCATTTTATATATGAGGACACTCAGGCTGAGATAGATTAGGTAACTTACCCAGGGTCATGCAGCTTTTCTCCTCCATTGACTTCGAAGATGTCATATTCATATGACTTTTTACCTCTCCTTTTAAATATTCCCCCATCTCCTTTACTGTCTTCTTTTTTTCAACCCTTCAAAAATGGTATTTCCTAAAAGGATCTGGCTTTGACTTTATTCTTTCTATATACCTTCTGCCTTTACAATTTTACTAATGCCATAGCTTTACCTATAGCCTTTAGAAATTTGAGTCCTAGATCAATCAATCTCTCCATCCATGACATCTCTCCTGAGTACCAGTATATTTCCAAATTTTCAAATGTCTATAGAGTGCCTGTACTTGGATGCCTCTAGGAGCACTTGAAACTAATCAAGCTCAAAATAGAATTTATTAACCTTTTATAAAAATCTGAATCTGCCTCTGGCTTACTAATTGGTAGCCTTTGGCTACCAATGATACTACCATTCATCTGGTCATCCCACATTGGAAACTACCATATTATCCTTGATCTTCCCTTTCATTTACTTCCCACATCCCATCAGTTTATATCATCAGGTCCTACTGATTTTCTTTCTAATATTTGTTTCACATATGTCCTTACTTTATTTCTTAATGTCAGCAAAATAATACAGGTCCATATTGCCACTGATTTAGACACTCAGTCTATAAGAATAACTCTCTCTCTCTCTCTCTCTCTCTCTCTCTCTCTCTCTCTCTCTCTCTTTTTCTAGTACTCTGGAGATCTAGTTGCTGGTGGCATCAATTAGAGTTAAGGTTCTCAAAGATTTTTTTTTAATTTTCAATTTTTTTTACAAATTTATTCTCTTTTTATATTGTATGCAATTGTTCTCATTCTGCTCTCTTTGTTCTACATCATTTCATACAACTCAGGATTCTCTAAAGTCATCTTTTTCATCATCTATTATGGTGTGATAATATCCCCTTGTGATAATTTACAATAATTTGTTAAGCCACTCTCCAACTAATGGACAACACTTTTTATATTATAGTTTGGTTGTTTGTTTACTTAATGTTATCTTCCCTTCACGATCATGAATTTTGCTTGTTTGCAGCTATTCCCCTCTTTTAAAACCAAAGTTTTATCCTCTATCTTTTTTACCTGTTAAGTTTGATATGTTTAAATAACAAATTCTATGTGTGTATTCAACTCCCTTTTTGTCCGTTTCTGATAACTGCTCATCCTGTTTGTCCTGTTGGTTGTATACACTTCTCACACACTGCACTTATGAAAAACAGCAAGTTCTAAGTCAGTTCTTCCTTCTTCCTGTATTCATGTTATCTTTCCTTATCTTTCCCCTCATAAACACTCAGAAGAGGCCCAGTTCATTTTCAGGTCATTTCTGGTTTTTGTTGTTTGGTTGTTATTTAAGTCCCTTAATATCATTTGAGAATATTGTTCATCTGTAAGGACATTTTTTATTCTTCATCTATTAAAATGTTAGCACTTTGTTATTATACAGTATCTTTCAATTGTTAAAATAAATTTAGCTTTTTAGGTTTCTGTTGACTTTTGTATTTCTATTTCAAAGTTTCTACTCTACTTTAGTAATTTCTTCAGAAATAATTGAAAGTCTTTTATTCAATTAAAGGTTCATTTCTCTTCCCTCAGCATCCAATCCACACAGACACCACACTTAGGACTATACTAAGCTTTGAGGAGATGGTTATTTATGCTTACAAGTCTATATCTTTTAATTTTTGTAAATTTACAGTCAAAGATGTCTTCTTCTTATGATAAAATCAAGGATATAGTGCCATAAGCTGTAGTTGGATCTAAGAGAGAATTGTTAAATTTTCAGCATGAACATTTAGACCTCAAAAATCTGAAAATGCTGCAAAATTCAGATTATGTACTGTGTGGTTGATTTCTAGAATTAGGAAATTATTGATGATGCATATTAAACATAAAAGATTTTAAGTTTGTTCGTGTATACATTTTTTTCTGATAGCTAAACATTTCTGATAGCCCCTGAATCAAAACTAAAAAGATCTTATAAGATCTTGACTATAGTTCTTTGATACTTGAACTGCTTAATTAGGGATGTTTAATATACGTTGCATGTGTATATGCACAAACTATATGTACATAATGGTACATACCTCTATCTCTTTAACTTCCCTCTTCCCCTTTTTGGTGGAGATTTTTGGTGGAGATTTTGGCAATGAAAATCCTGGGGCATTTTCTTTAAATGTTTATTTCAGGATGCTATCTGTTCTTTCTAACCTCATTTTGTACTCAATTTCTAATGGATCTGTGTAGTTTTCATTCATAATTTATTTGAATCATAGTTTCCAGTCTGTTTGTCAAAATTGTGATTTTTGAGATATTCTATGATTTTTAAAGTTATTTCTCCTTGACCTACTTTCCATGTCAGAATATATATACATACATATATACATACACACATATATGTGATATGTGTGAGATATATGACATTATAAGATATCTCAGGTTTCCTACCTTAAAAACATATATATATATATATATATATATATATATATATATATATAAAATTCTATCATTTGTTACTGTTTAGTAGAGTGATTAATTTATCTTTAGTTTATCTATCCATCCATTCATCTATCTATCTATCTATCTATCTATCTCCACATCTATACATCTCATAAAGATATGTCACCTCCTAACATTCAAATAAATCCTCATCTCTGTAACAACATATTACACCTCTGCATTCATCCACCTGTCTTTCAGAAAGAAGAAAGTATGTTGCAATAGTAGTCCTCTTGGTATGAGTTTTGGCATTGCATGGCTTGGGTCCCTGAATATTGTTTTCATTTTTTATTATTGTAAGTATCATTTATATTTTCTCCAGATTATATTTTCTTTCCATATTTCTTTGAATTTTTCACCACAGTTTCTAAAAGTGTTGTGGTATTTATTTATATTAAGATGACACAATCTGTTCAGCCATTCCCTAATTGGTAATTTCTGCTTTATTTCCAGTTTGTTTTGCTTTATTTTTGCAAGTACAAAAAATATTTCTACAGTTATTTATGTAAAAACATGTACTTTTCTTTCTGTTATTGTCTTGGAATGTACATTCAGTAGTGAGATTATTGAGTCCATGGTTTTAAAGAGCTTACTCAGTCTTCTCAAGTAATTTCAAATTGTCTTTCAGAATTCACAGCTCCACCACCAGTTGATTAGTGTGCCTGTCTTTTCACATCTTTTCCAATATTGACTATTTCCACATTTTATTATTTCATCTTGATCAATTTTCTGGATATGAGCTTGTCCTTCAAAACTTCTTAAATTTGTATTTTATTACTAGATATTTGAATTTTTTTAATATGGTTAGTAATAGTTTACTTTAAATATTAAAAGGCTATTTTTGTGCTTTGATCACTTATCTATTGAAAAATGAATCTTACTCATGTACCTTTGTCAATCCCCTACATAACTTATATATATATATATGTGTGTGTGTGTGTGTGTGTATATTTACCATGGATGCAATGAAACAATAACTTTCCCCAATCATACTTTTTTCCCTTTTCTTTCTGCCTGAATTGTTTCTTTTAAATTGTAAAACTTTTGAAATTTTGTAAAAGGAAAATAGCTTATTCTGTTTCTTTTGATTTCTTCTATTCCTTGTTTTGTTACAAATTTGCCTCCAAATCACAGTTGTGAAAAGTGCCTCCTTCCATTTGCCCATTTTCTTTTCAATTTCCCCATATCCTTTCCCCCTTTCCCATTTTCCTTTTCCATTTCCTATTTTCCCTATCCCTACTCCCATGGTCTGCTTTGTTTTGGTTGTGCCTAAGTCATGCCTGTTTGATGTCATCTTTTCCATTGACCTATTTTTGAATTTTAAGAAGTCCTGAAAGTTTTGAGGACTGATTCCTTTTAATAAAAAGTAGAGTTTTTTTGGGGTGATAGGACACACAGAAAGCTCTGAATCTGTTATTTCATTAGTTTAGTGTAACACTCATGTGGAAACTCCTTTCCATGATTCAGGAAAAATAAAACTGTTTCAGAAAAAAATATATACATATATATATATATATATATATATATATGTATATATATATATATGTATATGTATGTATATATATGTATATATATATATACATAATATATACATATATATACACACATATATAATATATACATATGTATCTAATATATATATATATATATAATATATATATAGAGAGAGAGAGAGAGAGAGAGAGAGAGAGAGAGAGAGAGTTCAGTTTTAGACATGTTGAGTCTGTGATACCTATGAAAAAGCCATTTTTAGCATGCAATAATCATTTGAAAATTCATGCCTAGAGTTCACCAGTGAAACTAGGGGTGGGCACATAAATTTGGGAGTCATCTTAATAAAGATTATAATCAAACTCATGGGAGCAGATTAGATCATTGAAAGAGAGACATTATAAAGGGGAATATTCCTTCAACCCTTGTGGACTTCTCATCCTGTAACATACATCTGCTCTTTCAGCCCCTCTTTTCCCACTGTAAGAAACTTCATTCGAGGCAGGGCCCAGGCCAGCCATGCTTCCTATGTTTGAGAACTATACAGATTCTCCAGAATTCATAACAATGCATCAGCTATATTTTCATCCCAGAAGTTCTGTCTGCATCTCTAGCCTTTCCACCCTAGAATACCCTTCTAGTCCTATGTCTCCTGTCTCTCATTGATGAATTTCTCTTGGAATATCCACTTTGAGGAAGGGCCCAAGCCACCTATCCTTTATTCCTTTGCCAAGTCTGCTTCTGACTCTCAATTCTGATGCTATGAGGCCATGTGGGTACCTCCCTTCATTCCTTGCTTTTTAGCTCCTTTTGATGTGTTGTTTTCTTCCATTATATTATAAGTTCCTTGAGGGAAGAGACTGTATTATTTTTCTTATACCTGTATCCTTGCCATTTAACATAAGGCCTGGCATATAGAAGACATTTAATAAATGGTTATTGTCATGTTTACTTAAGAAATTCTAGGACAGAACCTTAGAGATCCTTACCTTCTATTTAGGGGGCATAAAATATATGATAAAATAAGAAAATGGTCTGAGAAGTTAGGCAGGAATAGAACTAAGGGATCAGTCACATAAAAACCCAGAGAAAAGAAAATATCTAGTAGTAGAAAGTGATAAACATTGTTAATTGTTTCTGAAAGGTTAGGGACTGGGGGAACAATCAGTCAGATTTGACATTTAAGAGATAATTTACACTCAGGTGAAGGATGAGGTAAAAAAATCATCTTGTATAAGATTGGAAAGTGAAGACTGAGTTGCATTTGATTTTTTTTTTTAGCAGTTTATCTACTAGAATGAGAAGGGATGCAGAATGATAGGTAACTGTCAAGTACATATACTTCCATATGTTTTTAAGAAACAGAGAAAAATCTAAGTACATGAGGAGAGGTTATAGGCAAAGCTATAGAGGTTATTGGACCTGGAGTCAATAATACTTTAAATCCATTCTCAAAATTCTTTTAGCTGTGTGACCCTGGCCAAGTCACTTATCCTCTTTTTTTTGTCTCAGTTTCCTCAACTGTAAAACAGGGGTAATAATAGCACCTATTTCACAGGATTATTGTGAGAATTAAATGAGATCATCTTTGTGAAGAGCTTGTAACTTAGCACAGGGGCACATTTAATAAATACTTGTTCCTCTATAGATTAAAGAGGATGGGATTAATTGAAGATGAAATCTGATATAAAAGATAATCAGGGGAAGTAATCAAAAGTACATGCAAATAGAGTTGGCCTTTATGATAAGCAAAGACACTTCTTTATGAGAGCTTGTGATAAAAGATGAGAGAATGAGGGAAGATGTCAAGAGGTTTTGAAATGTAATTAAAGGAAGAAGAGGGGACTCACAAAGAATGACTGAATGAGTTCTGTTTTCTCAATAAAGTATTAAGCATACCAGTAACAACATCACTGAAGAGAAAAAAGAAAAAAAAATATTTGAAGGGCTTAAGAATCCTCATCAATGCAATCACCAACCAGGACTCTAGAGGTTTGACAATGAAACACATTACCCACCTCTTGACAGAGAGGTGATAGAGTCAAGGTGCAGAATGAGACATATTTTGGACATGGCTATCATATGATCGGTTTTACTTTTTTTGTGCTTATTGTTCCAGAGACTGTATTCTTTCTCTTGTTATTAGAAAGAAAGAGTACAAGAGATATAGTAATAAATGTTAAAAAAAAAGTAACAGAGGCCTGCTAAGAAAGTTTTTTTTTAAATGTACAGAAGAGAACAGAAAGTTCAAAAAGAAATAAAAATAAGCTAATCTCTTTGAAAGTACACATATAGTTCAGTACATTATTTTTGAAATTAATCTGTAGCTAATTGAGATTTGTGGTTTCACATAAACTATCTTTTTTTTTTCTTTTTGACATTGTATATGGAAATATTCTCTTTCTTTTTGGTGTTTGCTAAATTCAGGAGGACAAAAGTTAAAATATGAACATCAGCTGAGCAGAATGGGGAGCAGATGGGGTAGAAGACTTGAGAAGAGAAGGTTTGGAACAGTTTCTCTGGGAAAGAGGATAGAAAATCAATTTCAGAGTTGTAAAATTGACTCTGTTGGGGTTGGAGCCTACTTGAGATGATACAAGATGATTACAATGTAGATCGCATCAATACAGCATGATTGCTTGATATTTTCTAGTTCTATACAAAAGTAGGAATGAAGGATGCAGATTATAGGAACAATTTGGAGTTGGAGTTTGGCAAGTCTTTAACTCTAAAAGTAGGTGCATGGGGGATGGGGTTGAGTAGAGGATTCATGTGTCTAGAGGACAACATGCAGGGGAATGGGTTCATAAGGTGGAGATTAGGAAGGGAAGAAAGTAGAACTAGGGGTGGTAGCTTTGGAGAGTCCTGAGGAATAAAAAGGATAGGAAATTCCAGGGAAGATGAATTCATTGGAGATGGGAAGGGATTTAGGATAGGTGGAAAGATAAGAAGTTATGATTTACTATAGTGATTACCTCATTGAAATGGAATATTCATGGGTGAGAGACAACAAGATCAAGGTTGTGACCATCCCTATGTTTGGCTGAGGAGTGGAGTAGTAGATCATGCACTTTGAGGGGACTGAAGAATTGGAATATTAGTGTGTTTGAGAGTGGACTGACATGTATTGGATATTTTCATAGTGAAGATGTTAATTTGATTTGCATAACTTTGATCCTTGGACAAAGATCATTTTCTAATTAAATGGTGCAGTGGATAGAGCACTAGACATGGAGTAAGACAAACCTAAATTGGAATCTGTTCTCAAATATTCTAACCATATAGCCCTGTGCAAGTCACACAACCTTTCCCAGTCTCAATTTCCTTATCTATAAAAGGAAATAATAATAACACCTAACAAGATTATTATGAGAATGAAACAAAATAGCATGCAAAATAGTTCACAAAACAGAGTACTATATAAAAACTAGCTGTTATTGTTGTTGATATTCATTAAACAAATATTCATAATTTTCTAGGGCAGCTAGGTGGTAGATAGAGTGCTCAGCCTGGAGTCAGGAATACTTGAGTTCAAATCGAGCCACAGAAACTTAATAGTTGTGTGATCCTGGGCAAGCCACTTAACCCAATTTGCTTCTGTTTCCTATTCTGTAAAGATGAATTGGAGAAAAAAATGGCAAACCACTCCAGTATCATTGCCAAGAAAATCCCAAATGGAGTCATGAAGAGTCACATACAACTGAAATAATTGAACAGCAAATTTTCTAAGAATCTTGTAACTTTTTTCACTCTTTTACAAACAATTTTGTAGAGATCAAGAAGCATAAAAGACTGCAGTTTTGCATTTTCCCCTGGGTTAGCAAGACAAAATAATTCATCTTCAAATGGAAAATTTGGTAGGGATAAGCTTCTATGTCCTTAAATATTCAGGTCATTTGGCAATAGAGAAGGTCTATCACTGGGGCCATACTGAAAGCTTCTTCTAGTTTAACAAAACTTGCCAGCAGAGTTTGTGTCCCTGTGTCATACTCTTCAGAAATCCAGCTTCACCTCAACAGCGCAATGGAGCATTAGAGAAGGACTTTCTGAAGGGAATAGAAATGCTGTACTCATAGAATTGTAGTGTTTTACTTTGTTTTACTTGAAGGTGAACATTAGAAAGCCTTCCAAACTGATGTTCAACAATGATTATTCTTAGAATATGTATAAAGATAGTGTATGAATAGTTTATATAAAATTTTAGTACTACAATTAAATATTAAGCCCAAGATATATTCCCCTAGAAATATTTTATAGTTTGATAAGATCATGGAATTTGATCTGGAATCAGCTATAGAGGCCTATATTCCAACCCTCTCATTTAACATGAGAACTGAAGATTAGAGTGGTTAGTGACTTATCCAGAGCTGTATAGGTAAGTATCTGAGGAAAGATTCAAAAGTAGGTCTTATTGACTTCAGGTTCAGTTCCCTTTGCAACATGTCATGCTGCATATAAAATCACATTTTTACATGCTGGAATAAAAAAAGCCATTTTAATGCTTCTCTGTTCCTAAATCCTCTAGTGCCCCTGATGATATAATGGTCTTCAAATCCTCCCAGTAACCAGCCACTTTGCTATTTTGTTTGTCCTGCTTTGAAAAGTGAGTCTGCTCTTGCCAGCATAATGACCTTTTATTTTTGTCTTGGTGAAAGTTCAATCTTTCTCCTTTCATGAGTCTCTGAAAAAGCCTCAGAATCCTTTATCACAAAAGTGAAATAATTCTATTGGAATCAGCTCTTCAACAGAGGCATCAGATTATGGGCTATATAGCATAGGGGGAAAAGAAACTCCCCATGGAGCAGTCCAGATGACTTTTATCTCTCATATCAGACCCTTGGGACTTAACAGCGATTCGTTTGCATTGAGGTTAATTGGACAACACATTGAGAAAACAGTTCATAAGCTGAAGTATCATTTGCTCTGTTGGTAAAGGCAGAATGGAAAGTCACATATTCTTTTAATTGGCACCCTCCAGTGAAAAAGGGAAAATCAATTAACACATTATCCAAATTATCAGAAATGTGTAGGAATAGCCTGAAGTGAAATGTTGTGGATAATGATTATTTTTGATATTTCCAATGAATCAATACTGCCTCATATAATTTGATTTTTTTTTGGGGGGGGGGAGATTTTTAGAGAACACTTGGGCACCTGGAAATCAAAAGTAATATGGCAGCAAATTGAAAATACAGATGGTTTGAATGCTATATGCATCTATATTTTGACACATTAATTTTTTGCATCTGTGCATAACTTGCTTCATTTTCCATTCAAATACTATATTTGCCTATTAGTAAATTCATACTGATTCTGAATATTACACTTGGTAAAGCAGATATTCACCTCAATTGTAAATATATTTGCTCCTTTGTGCATTTGTAGACTATTGTGTACAAGTGCAGAGAAAAGTTCCTCCATGTGACTCCAAAAACAAGAACAATTTTAAAAATCTGTTCTAAAGTAGTTAACAACAACCTCCTTTCCCCCCGCTAACATGTCAGAAATACTTTCATTGAATTTTTAACCTAATGCAGCTAATTCAATATATTATAATACACTGATTATTTTCTGCAATCCCCAATTCATCCTCAGTAGCTGAGTCCACAAATGACATAATATATGGCCCTTGACTTTAAGTAATTTAATAAAAAATGTATACCAGCAAAAAGAGAATTTATCTATGATGCACATGGGATAAATACAGAAAATTCATCATTCACTATTCATCAATGAACTTTGAAATATATTTAATACTGTATTTACCAGCAATCATTTTTTTTCTTTTTTCTTTAATAGAAATAACTAACTACTCTGTATTTCATCTTACTAAGGGGGAAAAAAAGTAATGTGTTTATTTATTTTTAATCTACAAAACAACACAACATTTCCATATAGGGAAGATTATAGAGGAGGTTTTTTTTTTAATAAGCCACTTTGTCTTCATTTTTTGAAGACAAAATAATAATTTATAAAAAAGATCTCTATTATCTTCCCTATGTGTATCAATGACAGCACAAATATGGTTTATTTTAAGTAATCAAAAAGTATTAAAAACATATTGTGTACCTAAAACTATAACAAATAGAATGAGGTAATAACAACAAATATGCCAACAGAAATGTTTTTCAGTGGGTCAGTCTTGATTAAAACCTTAGCCCTACCTCATACCAAAATTTCTGTGTATATGCATGTGTGTGTAGTTGGATGAGTGTGATATATCATTTTTTAAAAAAAACCATGGAAGTAGGAAAAGATGTGCATATATGTGGTGTCAATGCAAGCATGTGTATATGCACACATTCATAAATACATAATTCATGCTTATTGGGACTACTATCAATCAATGAACTATAATTAATTAAGTGCTAACCATGTACCTAGTTGTTCTAGGAACTAGAAAAACAAAGACAAAAGTATGAATAGCACCTCCTCTCAAAAAATTCACTTAGGCCTTGACCCCACCAACTATAATCAAGCAGTGCAGCTATTGCTGTTTCTTCTAAGACCTCTCTCCAGCCCAGATTTAATCCCATACTTGCTGGTATTCTGATCATAAATATGACATTTACTTGAGGAGACTCCATAAGGAAACACTTTTCCTGGGACTACGTTTTAAAGGTATCATCTAATTTCCTCAATAGAATAACTAAATGCACATTCCCTAGAGTAGAGGCAAAATAGTAGAAGCAGTCATGCTGAATTTAGAATCAATAGACTTGAGTTTAAAACCCTGTTCTACCACTTACTTGTTTGACCTTGGGCAAATAACTTAACTTCTCTGGACTTCACTTTCCTTACTTGTAAAATGAAGGGGCTAGACTAGTTAACTTCTGAAGTTCCCCTATAGCACCAGATCTATGGATCAATCATTTCAACTGAGGTAACTTTGTAGATTTTAAAGTACCATAGGTCAGTTATTATTTGGTTTTTGAGAGAAACCAGTACAATGCCCTAGATTTGAGGATGTATCAGTGATATTGTTTGCATGCTAGTTTAATATAGATTGGGTGGGGTGAATGACCATACAACTACTTCCATGGTAGATGTTCCTCATGGTCATATTCACTGTTAAAGCATATTGATTACCATTAAGCTAACCAACTAGGTTAGGAAGTTATGGCAAGTGAAGGCATCATGGCATGGTAAAAAGAGTGCTAATTTTGGAGTGGTAGGACGTGAGTTCTAATCCTAGTTCTGTCACTTTTTTACCTGTGTGACCTTGGTCATGTCAGTTTACTCATTTATATAAAAAAGACATTGACATAGATGACCACTAAGGTCTCATGTGGGTTAATATTTATAGTCCTTGCCTCAAGAAACTTGCTCTCAGGATAACTGCCAAAATTTCATAATCATTTGTGAGATCATATATTTATTGTTGGAAGTATTAGGAAGTTCCTACATGCTGAGGCTGTGGGAATATGGCATATGTAAATGAATGATATCTGGGAAGACTTTATAAAGCAAATGACTATACATACAATCACCACACATCTAGGGACAGCCTAATGGCTGCAGGTAGAAGTTTCACTGTGTGGTCATGGAATAGAAGTCAAGGGGCACATGAGCCATGGCCCCTTCATTTATACTTTTCAGTCATGGAGTAGATTCAGGTAGAAATAGAAAATGTATCTTATTCTTGTAAGTAGGCAGCTAATTCCCTTATATATTAAATGGCATGGCTAATCATTCTAGTGACCAATAATAGCTAACAGATCTGAGTTTTCTAATTAAGTTGAGGAAAGTACTTGAAATTAATCAATGATCATGGGCTTTGAAATTTAGGAATCTGATTTCTAATGCTGCCAATCAAGGTCTGAACAGCATGCCAACAATACTTGGACTTAATGAACTTGACTGGGGACATCTGGAACCAAAAAAAATGAGTAAAACTGATGAGGTAGGAAAGGACATATGAGAATATCCCAGAGGAGGTTTCTTAGGGGGAAATCTTGATAGGAGAGTACAGCAGGAGATGAATATAGTAGGGAGAAATAGACAGAGATCCAGGTAGGCACATGGCAAATGGCAGATGTAATTCATTATATCTCTGTGAGTATTCTGAGAAGCAAGAAGAGTATGGTACCAAGTTAATATTGGAGCAACAAGTAGACAGAGGTCTAGACTGGAAGAAGACCAATGTCAGGGATATATTCCACAAAGCTGAAGGGAGTAAGTCAAAGAAACTTCTGTTTAGCAAGAGGATGTACAGGAAGCATGGCAGAGCAGGTTTGGATCCAGAGCCTGGAATGAGACTCAACTGATAAGCAAGGGTATATAGGTCCACTTGTGGTGGCTAAAAAAATATAGAGGATGGAGATAATGTAAGCTATTATAAGGTACATGAGAAGGTGGACAATTGTGAAACTATGTGGTAGAAGCAAGAAAACAGCATAAAGATACTGGAATCTTGGCAGAGAGAGAAAAGAAGATACCAAAAGAGAAGAGGATATTAGTGTTCTTCTATTTCATTGAAGTATGAATCAACAAGTATTTACTAAATGTCTACTATATTCTAGGCAGTATGTTAGACATGGATGATTATAATGACAAAAATTTAAATTCAAGGAAATGAAGACAAACAGAAATTCAAATACAGAAACAGTTATAAAATAACCTATGAGAGGAAAGATAAGGCTAATTTGGAAGGATTTCAAAGGATTGAAAAGAAGTAATATGTAACAAGGTTGGAAAGGTAGGTTAGAACTTAGTTTTGCCAGACTTTAAAAGTCAGAACAGTTTATGTTTGATTCTAAAATCAGGTCTGTATGTTTCTTTCTGTTTCAAGTGTGTCTCTTGTTGACATTACGTTGCTGGATTCTGTTTTCTAATTTTTATTGCATCTGTATTATAGGTGAGCTCATAATATTTGTATTCACAGTTATGATTGCTAACTTTGCATTTCCCTCCACCCATTTTCTTCTAGCTCTTTTGCTGTCTTTTTATTCTATCTCTCCTCAAAAGTCTATTTTGCTTGTAATCACTACCTCCCTTAATCTATTCTCCTTTTACCATGCTCCCATCCCTTTCTCTTATCTTCTTCCCCTCCTATTTCTCTATTTGGTAAGTTACATTTCTATACACAACTGAGTGTGCTTGTATATTCTTCCCTCTTTGAACCAATTCATAGGAGAGTGACGTTCAAGCATTGCCCATCCCCATATTTTCTCCTGTGTTGTAAAAGCTCTTCCTTGCATGCCTCTGCTATGTGAGATAATTTTCTCCATTCTACATGTCCCTTTCCCCTTCTCCCAGTGCTTCTTTCCCTCTTCATTTTGTTTTGAAAATCATTCCAACATAATTACATCACGTTCATGCCACCTGTGTATGTAAACTCCTTTTAGTTGCTTCAATAATGATAAAATTCTGAGGAGTTACACACATTATCTTCCAATATAAGAATATGAACAGTTTCACCTTATTGAAACCCTTATGTTTGTCTTTTTTATGTTTTTCTTGAATATTCTTTTTGAACGTAAAATTTCCTATATAGCCTTGTTCTTCTCATGAGGGATGCTTGGAAGTCCTTTATTTCATTAACTATCTATTTTTCTCCTGAAGGAATATATTCAGTTTACCTAGGTAGGTTACTTTTGGTTGCAATCCTATTTTGCCTCCCAGAATGTCATATCCAAGCCATTCATTTCTTTTATGTATAAGCCACTAAATCATGTGTGATTTTGACTGCGACCCTACACTATTTGAATTGTTTCTTTCTATGTGGTTGAAATATTTTCTTCTTGGCCAAGGAGCTCTAGAATTTGGATATATTTCAAAGAGTTTTCATTTTGAGATCTCTTTCAGGAGGAAATTCATGGAATTTTTTTTCAGTTTCTATTTTACCCTCTGAATCTAAGATATTGGGGCTGGTTCCCTTGACAATTTCTTTAAATATAACATCTGTACTTTTGCTTTGGACGTGATTTTCAGGTAGTCAAGGAATTCTTAGATTTTTTCTCCTCAATCTTCCCCCCACCCCAGGTCAGTTTTTATTCTGATGAGATATTTCTCATTTTCTTCTATTTTTTTTCTCTTCTTTTGACTTCATATTATTGTTTCTTGATGTCTGATATAGCCATTAACTCCACATGCCCAGTTCTAATTTTTAATCAATTCTTTCCTTCAATGAGCTTTTTTTGTACCTCTTTTTCCATTTGGCCAATTTTGCTTTTTAAGTAGTTATATTTTTCAGTGAATTTTTGTACCTTATTTTCCTTTTGGAATTCTACTTTTTTAAAGAGTTCTTCTTTTCAATAGTTTGTGTGTGTATGTGTGTGTGTGTGTGTGTGTGTGTGTGTGTGTGTGTTTCTTTTACCATTTGGCCAATGCTGTTTATTTTTAATGTTTTATTTTCTTCAATATCTTTGTGCCTTTTTTATGAAGTTGTTAATTATCTTTTCTCAATTTTCTTGCGTCTCTCTCATTTCTTTTTGCATTTATACCTCTACTGGTCTTATATCTTTCTTTAATTCTTCCAGGAATTCTTGTTTTCTTTGAGTCCAGTTAGCATTATTCTCTGAGGCTTTTGTTTATATAGCTGTTTTAGTATTATTTTCTTCTGAGTTTGTTTTGGCCTTTTCTAACACTATAATAACTTTGTAATCAAATTCTTTTGTTGTTGTGGTTGCTTGCTCATTTTGCCAACCCATTTTTTTTTACTTTGAATTATAAGTTCAAGTTGGTTTCTGTTCACTTGAAAGAGATGAGGCACTGTCCCAAGCTTTAGGTCTTTTTTGTACTGCTGTTTTCAGATCTACTTTTGGGGGTCTGCAAGTTTTTGGTACTTCTAAGGTGGTGTGATGCTACAAGAGACATGATCTTTGCTATCTTGGTCTGTACTCTGGTTTCTACCCAGGAAGGTACCCTGGTCTTTTGCAGACACAAGTGTTACTGCTCCTCTCTGCTTTGAAACTGAGACCAGTCCCTTGTGACTGACTAGGAGCACTTGTCTCTGTCCTGGAACAATGACCCAGAACTGCATATGGACAACAGAGTTGCCAATCAGTGCCAGCTATACCCAGTGACAGCAAATGATCTCCTAGAATCTCTTTCTGACCGTTTGTCTAATCCCTTTACTTCCTCTGGCCTCAGAGTCCCCAAAGCTTTTATTGAGACCACATGGGTCACTGGGCTCCAGACAGGGTCTTAACTCTAGAGCCACAAATGTCTCCTGTCTACCTCTTGAGTATTCTCAGCTTGGAAAAATATCTCATCCTGGCCTTTTGTTGACTCTGCTGCTCCAAAATTTGGTTTGAGGCATTATTTTAAAATTGTTTGGAGGAGACTATTGAAAGAGTTCACGTGGGTGGCTGCTCCTAATGTGTCATCTTTATTCCACCTCCTGGATGGGGCACTATTGTTGACCTTAATGGGCTTTCCTGTTCTCTTAATTAGAGTTTCAAAATGAAACCCTAATTCTTAGGAGCTCATTTCTAGAAGAGTTATTTATTCATCATATGCACATATTCATTATATGCATATCATACGTACATATCTATCTACCTGTGTAGTGTAAGCAGACACATGCATTGATAAAGTAGGAGACATAGAGTCATGAGACAGTGAGATGGATACAAAATTATTCTCTAAAGAGGTAGGTATTACCTCTGTCACATACCACTTGCGTGATAAAATCCCTATATCTATCTACCTATATACAGAGTATCCTAAAGGAGTATTAGTGTGCCTATACATATCTACATATGTACACACATGCATACACTTTCACATATATATCGTATAGTAGATAGAAAACTGGCTTTAAAGTCAGTCTTTTCTCTGACATAGACTGGTTGTAGAACCACATGAAAGTCAAACTTTTGATGCTACAAACAACTTTCTGGAACTATAACTGCCAAAGTGTGTGGTAAAAAGTATTTCCAAATAAGAAATTCCCCATACTGATGAAATCTTAAGTTCAGTCTATATTTCTATGTATACTGCTAAATTTAAATCTATTGATTTTTTTTTAATATTATCTATGATCTTAATGGTATTAGGAATACTCTTGTGAAGAAACGTCCCTTTAACCATGCAGATTAGATTGGCAACTGTTCTGTAATGTAATATCTTAGACAGTTGTCTGGGGCACTGAAAAGTGACTTCCCAGAGATCACATAGTAAAAGGACTAAGGTGTAGAGCAATAAAGAGACTTATTCACGTTCACACAGCTAGTTAAGTGAAAGATACAGAATTATATTGCATCACTCCTGTTTCCTGCAGTGTTCAGTCTTTCCATTAAGATGTGTTTCCTCTGTTTTCATATCATTCCATCATCAAGTATTTGTTTAGCATCTACTATATGACAGACATTTATAGACATTGGAAAGTCAAAGAAAAATCCAACATTGCTTGACCTCAAGGAGCTTACATTCTATCAGAGAGATAACATACACATACCTAACTAGATACAAACATATAAAAATAAATGCATGATGCAATAAATCTCCTTGCTCTACCCAGGAAAGTAGTGATAGAATCCAACTTATAAGTCACGTTTTGCACAGTTGAGACACTACTATGGTGTACAAGTTAATTTTCTTGAAAAAAATAGCAATGGAAGCAACTATGGGACAATGAAGAGTGTTCTATTTATCTTTTACAAGGCTCTTATCTCTTTACAGTCATATCTTCAATACTTAAAAAGGCTTTGTGATGCACTCACCAAGATTATTTCTATTTTTACCATGCCCTTTGCAAAGATCATATAGCAGATGTTATTCTATTATGCAAATGGGAAAAAAGAAAACAAAAGAAAACAAAATCTTTAGAGAGCTCAGAGATATTCCTAGGGCTTCCTATGGAGTCCATGCAACAACTGGCCATGAATAGAAGTTGCTACTTCCCACTGTTAAAAACTATAGGGGGCAGCTAGGTGGTACAGTAGATAAACCTCTGGCTTTGGAGTTAGGAGGACCTGAGTTCAAATCTGGCCTCAAACACTTGACACTTACTATCTGTGTGACCCTAGGCAAGTCACTTAACCCCTGATTGCCTCACCAAAAAAAAGCAAAACAAACAAACAAAAATATAGCTTGACTGAAACACATTGGGATAAGAGTGAGACAGTTTAAAATGCCTACATCATTGAGTCCAAACTATCAAATCATCAGTGTGTATCCCTGTGTACCTAGATAAGAAAAAAAAAAGTATTTTTACTGGCAGTTCTAGATTTCCTCTCTGCATTGCTTGAATTCATACCTCTTGATTTACCTGTGCAGTTTCTAAATTATGAGGAGACTGTTTACTAAGTTCCAAATGTCAAAACCAAGAGTAATATCCCTGTTTTATGTTGTTTAAAAATATTTTTGTAACCTCAATTAATTGTATTTATAGCTAAAATTGGTAAAGTTTGTGTGTGTATGTGCGACACTTCATTATGCTTCTGAGGATATATTTATTCACATAAA